>NW_011494929.1:785173-787399 GCF_000754665.1 Bison bison bison
TCTGGACCAAAATAGCAGCAATTTCCTTATATGTATTTGGCTGAAAGTGTCCTCAATCCCTTATTATGACTACTACTTGTTACTAAGAGAATTTACCTGGGAGTTTTATTGTTTGATTTTTCCTTAAATAACCATGTAACTCTCATTGCATTTGATTGTTTTTCAATTATTCATCTCATTGTCTTAACAATGTTTCAATTAACTATGAGGTAACTAAAAGTGGGTGGCAGATTCTCAGCCAGTGTTATCTTTACATTCTCTGTTCCTATTGACTCAATAGGACCCAATGATGCAGCATGTACACAGAAGCTAACAACATATAAATTGGGCACCTTCAATTTTCTGTCTTTTTTTCTTTTAAAAATAGATTTTTTTTCATGGAGGTAAGTTTTGTCTTAAATAATAGAGTACAATAACTGATGCCTTTTCTCCATCATACCACATACCCAATCAATCACAATACTTTTGTTTTTTCCTTCATTCACAAATGCTTCATTTTCTGATATTTTAATATTTTCACTAGTCTCAAGTTAACCAAAGTGTTTACCACTCTTAACTCTTCTCAGCATCACCAAAACCATATCCTTAACTAAAAGTTACTTGTACATAGCAAACAGTTTAGTCTTCCTAAGGTCTCATTTCCTGGTTCCAGTACTCAATTTATTCAACCATTTTTCACAGAATAAATAAAAACTTGTGAAAGAATCATTCAGTGTTCCATTCCCTTATTTCTAAACTTGTTTTTCAAATAGCTCCCTTTGTTTAGCTTAAACATTCACTTTGGGTAATTAACATATATTATATAGAATGTTTCTCCTCTGAATAATGTAACCAATTTTTAAATTTTATTTTTAAGATATTTCTAATTGCAATCTGGAGAGTAGATTAGAGAAAAGAAATGCTGAGAGCAGGAAAACTATTTATAAAACAGGGAACAGGGATTAACTAAAGTAGCACTGGTAAGTAAAGGTAAGAACTAAGATAGTAAGGTAGCTAAACCTCAATTCACATTATCTTCACTGTTCTTTTTTCTTCTGAATGAATTTTATATATATATATATATATATATATTTGCTGACTTTCTAGATACTAACTACTGTATTTTTTTTCACAGTCTTCAAAGCAATTGTAAAACTCTTGGCTGACATATGAGGCATACACATGATATAACAGCATTTGCCTTCCAATCTGTACTAATTGATGTCCAGGTCCATTGGACTGCAGATATCCTACCATTTCCAGAATATACAGGTTATACAATTTTTTCTTGTTTTTTTTAGGTTTTTGTTTATTTATTTTTGAGTTCTTTTAGTGCAACATAACTCCAGCAACTTTTTGAGAAAAAAAATAATACAAAAACAACATTCTTGAGAGTTTACATTCCTGGAAATACTTTATTCTATTCTCATACTTGAAGGAGAGTGAGACCTGGGACCCTTTGCTCCAGTGCTGCAATGCTTGTACCCAATCAAACCTTTCCTCCAGCAGCAAAATACAAAGAAACTATAAAAATACTGCTTTTATGTTCAGTGGGGGCAAATCTGGCCGAAATATCCAAAAAGACTAAAAAACACAACTGCCACTTCCAAAGAGGCAGGAGCAAAAACAAAACGTTGAAAGCAAAAGCAGGGTACTATGCCTGTCCCCAGCACTCAATACTGCCAGAGCAGAGGACAAAACTCTTAAGTCAGCCTTCAGTCCTGACACCTGGACACACCGCGACCCTCTCCCCATCTCAGGAACAAAATTGTGCCCCCCTCAGCCAGTGAGAAAGCAATGGAAACTTCTTGTTATCATTTCCCTGTGCTTCAGCAAGGGCTCCAATAAACCCTTGCCTGAATCTCTTGTCTGGCTTTTACTCATTCCTATTAATTGAAGAAGGCCAAGCACTCTGGTCAGTATCAGATAATATGGGAAGCTTAACAACTATTATATTGGAAAATAAATGTTCTTTAGATTTTAAAGCGTTCTTCACCTTACAACTTTCAGGATTGGTTTGCTATATTAACACCTTTATATAATATATATATGAAACCTGTACGTAGATCAAGAAGCAACAGTTAGAACTGGACTTGGAACAACAAACTAGTTCCAAATAGGAAAAGGAGTACGTCAAGGCTGTATATTGTCACTCTGCTTATTTAATTTATATGCAGAGTACATCATGAGAAACGCTGGGCTGGAAGAAGCACAAGCTGGAATCAAGATTGCCAGGAGAAATATCAG
>NW_011494929.1:787499-791935 GCF_000754665.1 Bison bison bison
AATAACCTCAGATGTGCAGATGACACCACCCTTATGGCAGAAAGTGAAGAGGAACTCAAAAGCCTCTTGATGAAAGTGAAAGTGGAGAGTGAAAAAGTTGGCTTAAAGCTCAGCTTTCAGAAAACGAAGATCATGGCATCTGGTCCCATCACTTCATGGCAAATAGATGGGGAAACAGTGGAAATGGTGTCAGACTCTAATTTGGGGGGCTCCAAAATCACTGCAGATGGTGACTGCAGCCATGAAATTAAAAGACGCTTACTCCTTGGAAGAAAAGTTATGACCAACCTAGATAGCATATTCAAAAGCAGAGACATTACTTTGCCAACAAAGGTCTGTCTAGTCAAGGCTCTGGTTTTTCCAGTGGTCATGTACGGATGTGAGAGTTGGACTGTGAAGAAAGCTGAGCACCGAAGAATTGATGCTTTTGACTTGTGGTGTTGGAGAAGACTCTTGAGAGTCCCTTGGACTGCAAGGAGATCCAACCAGTCCATTCTGAAGGAGATCAGCCCTGGGATTTCTTTAGAAGGAATGATGTTGAATCTGAAACTCCAGTACTTTGGCCACCTCATGCGAAGAGTTGACTCATTGGAAAAGACTCTGATGCTGGAAGGGATTGGGGGCAGGAGCAGAGGGGGACAACAGAGCATGAGATGGCTGGATGGCATCACTGACTCGATGGATGTGAGTCTGAGTGAACTCCGGGAGTTGGTGATGGACAGGGAGGCCTGGCATGCTGCGATTCATGGGGTCGCAAAGAGTCGTTCATGACTGAGCGACTGAACTGAACTGAACTGATATTCTCTCAGCATAAAACTAACCCTCTTGATGTTTGGGAGAAACCAACTCAATCTTGTAAAGCAATTATCCTTCAACTAATAATAAATAAATTTAATTTAAAAAAAAAAAAAAACACACTAACACTCTCTCTCTTTTTTTTCTCCCTGTGCTGTGCTTAGTCCCTCAGTCGTGTCTGACTCTTTGCAGCCCCATGGACTGCAGCCCTACAGGCTCTTCTGTCCTTGGGGATTCTCCAGGCAAGAATACTGGAGTGGGTTGCCATGCCCTCCTCCAGGGGATCTTCCCCACCAGGGTATTAAACCCAGGTATCCTGCATTGCAGGAGGATTCTTTACCATCTGAGCTACCAGGAAAGCCCATTTATTGTTCTCTGGAAACTTTTAAGGTCATTAATTTTTCTCAGGTGTTTCATAATTTTATGGCCATTTTACCTTAGTATGGGTAATTTTCAGATTATTTGCCCAAGTACTCAAAACTAATTGGCCATTCTATGCCCCTCTGTTCTGTGACACTTCCTTGAATCATTTATTTCAGAATTTTCTCCTGACCATGCTTTCAATTTCCATAGAAGTCTTATTAGTAAAATTGTCAAGTTCCCAGGATTGATCGTCATGTTTTCTTATAGCTTCTTTCTTATTATTTTTACATTACCATTTATTTTATTCTATTTTCTCAATGATTCCTGAAAATGTCTTACACTATTTATATTCATGTGATTTTAATTCCTAAGAAAATCACCTTCCATGTTTTGCTTGATTCTTTATCATTGTTCTAGCTTTAAAACTTAGAGGAGATCCTTCTGTCCCCTTTGTTGTCTCTGTTCTTTTTGCAGTTAGTTTGATTTGGTGAACTTTTTCTCAGATGTGTGACAAATCTTGGTTGTGTTTCATAATACACTACTACTACTAAGTCGCTTTAGTCGTGTCTGACTCTGTGCGACCCCATAGACGTCAGCCCACCAGGCTCCTCTCTCCCTGGAATTCTCCAGACAAGAATACTGGAGTGGGTTGCCATTTCCTGCTCCGATCCATGAAAATGAAAAGTGAAAGTGAACCCACGCAGTCGTGTCCGACTCTTCACAACCCCATGGACTGTAACGCACCAGGATCCTCTGTCAATGGGATTTTCCAGGCAAGAGTACTGGAGTGGGGTGCCATGCCCATCTCCCCATAATACACTATGAGGTGTGAATAAGCATTCTGAAAACTCTGTGAACCTGGATAGGCATTGTAAATGAAAGACATTTAATGTAAAAAGACTGGATGGGGACCTCCAAACATCAATGCTTGTAAATATTTCTCTGATCTGTCATTGCCACCAGAGAAGAATACAGCTTCCTCTTTGCCTTGAGTATCTAAGCCTACATAGGCTAATGCCGTGGAAGCTAAGATGACAACAAGCTGCCCTTGTGGTAGCCTGCTTTTAATGTATAGAATTTGGCTTCATCTCTCCACCTCTAATGAGCTCCCCCATGCTGCCTTCACTGCTTTCTGGAAGCCCCAGTTCACAGTCTTTCAGATTTAATGTTTCAGGTGTTTAAACATCTCTTTTCTCCAAGGTGGACTCATGTAGGGTGGGTTTTCAACAGATCCTTCCTTTTTGGCCTCCATTCACTTGCACACTCTGAAGTTCTTACTGCCTCCTTGCTATCCTCATATGCAGGTTATACTGGCTTGATCTTCATAGTCTTCCCTTGACCAACGCTTGGGTTTCAGTTTCATTTGCTTGATTATGTCAATTACAAATTATCTCTGAGTTTTCTCTTTTTTTCATAGTTTATTGACTTTTATGTTTTAATTTCATCTTCAGTTGTTTCTTCTTCATCTGTGTTTACACCATTTTAAAACCTGATTCAATCATTTTATTTTATTTTTTTTTTCTTTTCTTGTAGGAAGTTGAGATAATCTGTGTTTAGCCAAAAGTCCAGGTGATATATTTTAAATGAAAGACATTTTCAAGGAGAAAAATATAAAGGATTATGAAAAACATCAACAGTGAAAGAAATGCAATCTAGTGGGGCGATGCAACGCAAAGCAGTATGGTGATAATGATATGAATAAACAACATAAGGAGATCCAAGTTGTTGATGCCCTAGATAAGGTAGATGATCAAACCAACTGGCATCACAGGTACAGGTCCTCTCAAGCCATTTTCAATATCAAAAATCTGATAATGATAGATTTCAGTCTTTGAGGAGTACTCAAATACTACACTATCTAGAACATTTTTTAATGTGTTTTATGATAACTCTCCCCAGACAGACCAAATTAACTAGAATGCTCAAACTGGATGAATACAACAACCTCTGAACTGGTATCTGAATTCAATGTTATACATTTTAAATGATTCCATATATTGTAACTAAAGTACTTGTGTAAGGCAGTAGTATCCAAAAATTTAGAAAAATATATGAGTAAGCATCTTCTCTAAATGTGTACTTCATTTTCTGAGGAATGAAGGATAATTAGAGTTTCTGTGGCTTCGTGGGCACTTGCTGTCAGCAATAACACAGGGCCCTATGACACTTGGAAGGATATTAGATTAATGTTCAGCTTTCCCCAGTGGTTCTGTGGTAAAGAATACACATGCCTGCATTGACGGAGAAGCAGGTTCGATTCCTGGGTCAGGAAGATCCCTTTGGAGGAGGAAATGGCAACTCATTCCAGTATTCTTGCCTGTGGACAGAGGAGCCTGGCAGAGTATAGTACATGGGGTTGTAAAGAGTTAGACATGAAGGAGTGACTTAGCATGTTTGCAACCTTAAAATTACTGACAGTTTTTGGACAGAGTCTGATGTTTTCATTCTGAACAGCGACTTGGAAGTTATATAACTGGTTTTGTTCTTACTTCACAGGGCTACTGTAAGAATTAAATGAAACAAGTACCATAGTGTGTCATAGACATTAATCCTTCAGTGACACCAGCTGTCAGCCGTATTAGTATAGATGTTATTAGTAGCAGCAGTAATAGTGGGAAAAAGCACTTTATTCAGTAGCACTTGGTTATACCATGGTTATCAGTCACTCATTCTTCCATGTAGAAGCATTCATTATTCCTTATGTGTTAGACATTGTGCTGGGAAATATCTCAAAATTACCTGTTTATCTGTGTTCTCCCTTACACCCTAACAGTCTTGAGAAAAGATAATTTATAATAAAGAACATTTATTGAAATGTTCATTTTAATAACCCTGTGGTTACCAAATAGAGTTGCTTCACAACTGATGGTTGGGGAATAAAAGACTAAATATTTTGAAAGTACGTTATCAGCTACAAAACTATATAAAATGAAAACAACTTTATTACCCACTATATTTTAACAGTATTAAGTGCCTTACTATTCAATTTTTAATTTGGATCTGCCTACTCACTCATTCATCTTGCAAAATATTGCTAAAAGTTTGATTCCTTTAAATAGTATAAGGCATGATACATACTATATTCATTAGAAACCAGGAAAATTCTCAAATGTGGCATACTTAATATTGTACAAAAAAGATCTTCATGACCCAGATAATAATGATGGTGTGATCACTGACCTAGAACCAGACATCCTGGAATGTGAAGTCAAGTGGGCCTTAGAAAGCATCACTACGAACAAAGCTAGTGGAGGAGATAGAATTCCAGTTGAGCTATT
>NW_011494929.1:792065-803379 GCF_000754665.1 Bison bison bison
AGATGGCTGGATGGCATCACTGACTCAATGGACAGGAGTCTGAGTGAACTCCGGGAGTTTGATGGACAGAGAGGCCTGGCGTGCTGCGATTCATGGGGTCGCAAAGAGTCGGATATGACTGAGCGACTGATCTGTTCTGATCTGATCTAATATTGACAAGTTATAGTGGAACAGACCTCTAATGCAATTGCATTATCTTACAAAATTGATATCCCTTATTGACCATACTAGGAATACATTACATTTACCAAATAATTTAATGTCCAGTGATAGACATATTTTAAATAGTTGTGAATTATTCTAGAAATCTTTTGCCACGGTGTACAAACTATCAAACCACAATTGTGTTCAATCTTTTATGAAGACGATTTCTGTCATAGCAAGAAAATAATAGAATGCTATTTTGCTTTAAAAAACATCTCTTATTAAGAAGCACAAAAGTTAACTCCACAGGTATACCTGTGGCGTATTCATGTTGATGTATGGCAAAACCAATACAATATTGTAAAATAATTAACCTCCAATTAAAATAAATAAATTTATATTTAAAAAAAGTTAACTCCAAATGCCTCAACTTACCAAAAGGATCCAATTAAATTGAGAGATCTTTGAAAGTCACACTTACTAGAGATATTAAAAGATTGCCAAAAAATCCGATTCTTTTACCTTCAGCTTTTATATCCTTCATATGTTCAGTGGGTTATTCAATGCTGACATGTTCATAAAGTATTTAATTCTTCAGATTGGGTAAATATATAGTTTGACTATGAGGACATTGCCACTTAAGATATTCTAATTATCTTGAAGATATTAATTATGCATTGACATACATAAACTGATCTATCCAAAACTTTTGTTTCCTGTGGGCTTGGTGATAAATTAGTATTACTATTAGTACTAAAGTTTCACTTCGATGGAAAGTAAAAGTTTTGAAGCCAAAAAAGAACAAAAAACAAAGATTACATTAAAATACTTTTGAATCAACACTTACTGATTCAAATCAGATAGTTTGAATCTATGTAACGTATTTCGAGATAGAAGAGAGATTTATCACTGATTTGCTGGTATGAAGATGCACAGTTTGACTAAGGTAAATAATAATAGTAGCAGCCATTTACTGATACACTGTGTGTGTGTGTTCAGTTGTGACTGACTCTTTGCTACTGTATGGATTTCAGTCCACCAGGCTCCTCAGTCCATTGAATTTTTGCAGGACACCAAATATAATTGTCAAGTAATCTGTATATTTATATATATAAAGGGAAGTTATAATTTAGTTCTGATTTCAAAGCCCAATTTTGACAAATGGCATAATAAATGGAAGTTGTAGTCCAGTCACCAATTAGGTGAAATTGGATTGAAACTTACATAAGTGTTCTTTATCTGTAGTCACAATTAACTTGCAAATGACAGGTAGTGAAGATGTAGAAGAAAAATCTATTTTATTTCTCAGGGCAATAATGTGGAGATAATAAATCATTGTAAATATTATAATCAAATGGTTAAGAAACATAGAATAAAATAAAACTGAAAATATAAAACTCATTAATTCCAACATTTCATTATTAGAGTGAATAGGAAATAGTTATACTAATTTAAGGTAAAAAACTGAAAACCGTAAACTGCCTAAGAAAGGTGCATTAAATGTAGCCACTGTAAATGCACCGGTTATATGTTCAAAAACTACTGGTAGCTAGCTATATTTTGGGTTTTAGAGTGTCAGACCCTAAATGTAGTGGCAGATAACTTAGAGTTTGAGTAACCTGTAACATTATCTGTTGTTAGCACTGTAGTGGAAGTGTATTAGTGTTGTGTATAAATACACTTATATATGTGTGTGTGTGTCAGTCACCCAGTTGTGTCCATCTCTTTGTTCAAGACCACATGGATTGTAGCCCACCAAGCTCCTCTGTCTATGGAATTCTCCAGTCAAGAATACTGGAGTGGGTAACCATTCCCTTCTCCACAGGTAGAGTCTTTACCATCTGAGCCACCAGGGAAGCTCATATGCGCATAACTGAGCACTTATTTACTTATTTGGCTGCACCCCCAGGGGTGCAGATGGAACCTGTGCCCCCTTCAGTGGGCGTGCCGGACCGCTAGAGAAATCCACAAAGACCATTTAATTCAGAGTGTATTTTAATAGTGTTTCAATGCTTCCTGTTTGACAATGCATATTTTTCTATTTCCTCCTCATATTCAGAAGCTAGAAACCCAATTTTAACTTCATGCAAAGAACATGAGATGCTGAATTTTCAAAAGAAAACAGCAGTTCTAGACGGTTCACAAACTGCATTTTGTATGAAGTACTTATTCAGTCTTTCAATAGCAATGAAGTTCATTTCCTTGCGAATGAAAAAGGATGTGAGTATGTTCATGAAGGAACATCATGGATATCTCTGCAAAGGCAAAGTCATGCAGTGCATTTGCAGGGAGATGTGTGACTACACAAACCTTTTAATAGCCGTGGTTAATAATTTACAAATGCTATATTTTTAAAGTTTGGTTTGAGTTACTATTTCAAAGAGAAACACAAAATTCTTTCATTACCATACAATTTGA
The DNA here is from genome assembly GCF_000754665.1 of Bison bison bison. Classification (NCBI taxonomy): domain Eukaryota; kingdom Metazoa; phylum Chordata; class Mammalia; order Artiodactyla; family Bovidae; genus Bison; species Bison bison. The sequence goes on from NW_011494929.1 coordinate 794,628, forward strand.
ACAAAGCTAAATGTAGCTGAACTGAAATAATCTTTTATACTTTGTCTAACTATGTAGGTAATAAAGAAATAATTGTTACAGCTAGTCTTGGGGACAGATAAAATTCTACTTCATTTCCTCCTGAAGCAAGAGTCTATTGGGCAAAAAGTACTAGTGGTAGTTTTCCATCTACCAAGAAGAAATAAATAATGACTTTCTGCAATTTTCAAACTTTGCAAATTGTCACATTCATATAAAACAGCAGTGATATAATTTAGTAAGCTACATAAATTAACTCTAAATTTATTTCTAAAGAGGTTTTCACCAGAAAACGATTATACTTTTTTCTAAAACAATGACTAATCTCTTAAGTAGTTAGCCCAATTTTAAAAGCACCTATGCTAATTTTTGTATAATGCTTCTATTTTTTAATTTCATGGGTCCCTATATATTTTTTTTACTCTTGAACTATCAAGCAAATATTATTTGAAAGACTCCATACAGTATATTCAATGTACAGTGATGAATTTGACATCATTTGCTTCCTTCAGTGAGCTTACATTTGAGGGGAAAATTGCAGACAGGAAATAAAGTTCAAGTAAAATCTGATAAACACATTAATAAAGAGCACATAGATTTTGTTTCAATGGCACCATGCAGTCAAGGGTTGGTTGTGGGCATTTTGACTTTTTAGTTAATCCCACGCAGATAGTGGAAGAAAACAAGTAAATGTCAAATGAAGAGACTTTTGAGGTTGCGTAGGCAGCCCCTATTTGCAAATAATTGGATTCTCAGATATGACTCAAGGCTATTGCCAACAAATGAATCATTCAATAATCATCTTAAATGGGTAAAAATGTCATATCTGTGCTAAAAATCTGTCAATGTCATTTCAGGTAAACTTATATTTTATTCAACTTATTTTGAGTTGGATCCATAGTTGTCATTTCTAACTCTAAAACCCATATGATGTAGATATGAAACTGCACCTATCATACAGTTCTCTAAGCAAGTAGTTGTTTAAAATGGTAGTTAAAAAAACTACCATCGATACAATAGAATATATCACTTTGAGAAAATATTTTCCAAATTGTTTCTTTGTAGGGTTACATACTAAGGTCAATTAATAAATATATTTTCTAATATGTTTTTGACAAATTTGCATGGATACTCTTTAAGAAGTGCATTTATTCCATCAAATCAAATAAAGGAGTAAAAAGTATTAAGGAAAACATCATTTTTAAAGAGAAAATATTTAAGGAAAGCCAAGTACTAGTCACAAAATTATCTGTTTTACCTCAAATGATCTTTGCAAAAGTCCAATTCTAAGCCCAAATTCTCCTTAAAAAAAAAAAATTCTGAAGAAGGTGATGAATAGATTCCATTTCTTTCACACCTTCTCTCTGAGTCTTATTAATTTTGACTCTTCTCTTCTAAGAGCACCTTAGTCATCCACTGAAAAGATCTGGCTGATGCTTCAATAAAATGCATTAAAGTTCACTGTTACTTTGATCTGCAGGCAAAGAATCATGACATTCTGGGACACATGGGTGATAGCCTTCTGTATGTAATTCTGATGAACTGCATCAAAGTGCCATTCAGTTCTGGTTGCCTCAGTAGCAGAGAAATACAGACAGATTGGAAGGCGTTCAGAGAAAAAGCTCAAAATGACTAAGGGAATCAAATGGCATTATAAGTAGAGATTGAAAAAATAAAATAAAATGATGAACAGCTTCATCCACTGATAACTAAAAAGCTACACGAAAGTATCCAGAAAGTTGTTCTAAATACTGTGGAAGAAAATAATTGGTTAATCTGGTATTAAAAGAAATAAAGGAATATACAAAATTAAACCAGGTGACTTTAGATTGTTATAGCCAGTTTTGAGAAGGTCAGTCACTCAGCCTTTCAAATATGTTCAAAAATACATGCACACATTTACTTTAACAATAACCTATTGATCCAACAAACTCATTATATTCAAATGCATTCTACAATCAATAGTTATTCCAAACAGATTTTTAACCAAAGAAAGTAAATGATAGATTTACATAAAGATTCTAAATTGAGTAAAGCAGGAATAATTATAATAATTCTTGTAATATATCAGGAACTGTCCTAATTATGTACACTAAATAACTAGTATATGAGATTATTAGCATTATTTCCACTTTGAAAAGTGAGTGTCAGTCACTCAATCATGTTTGGTTCTTTGCAACCCCATGGATTGAAGCCCACCAGGCTCCTCTGTCCATGGAATTCTCCAGGCAAGAATACTAGAGTGGGTATCCATTCCCTTCTCCAGGGGATCTCACGAACCCAGGAATTGAACATGGGTCTCCTGCGCTGCAAGCAGATTCTTTGCCATCTGAGCCACCAGGGAAGCCCCCTATATTCCCACTTTACTGGTAAGGAAACTGAGCAAATAGGAGGAAAGATAACATGCCAAGGTCACACAACTTGTTAATAGGAGACTTGGGACTAAGTTGCTATAATTGTTAATGCTTGCACCTACTAGCTCTGCTGCCTCTCTGGATGTCAGTACCTATCTAACTCATAACACGTATAGCCTTCTACATCAACTCACTCAAAATAAGTATTCACAAATCTGAAGATCAGGATAGTAGTAGTGTTAGTCATTCGGTCATGTATGACTTTTTGTGACCCCATGGACTATAGCCCACCAGGCTCCTCTGTCCATGGAATTCTCTGGGCAAGAATACTGGAGTGGGTACCCATTCCCTTCTCCAGGGGATTTTCCTGACCTAGGGATCTAACTTGGGTGTCCTGCATTGCAGGCAGACTCTTTACCATCTGAGCCATCAGGGACGATCAGGGTAGCAGGGTGCCACGTATCTACACCATCCTATAAAGCGGGCACTAGAAACACTAGACAATGAAGGCCTGAAATATTTATACCAAATTGAGATGTGCCATAAATATAAAATATGTAATGATTTTCAAAAACTTAGAAATAAAAGAACACAAGATTTTTCAGTATTTGATACTAATTGCATGTTAAAATGAAAATATGTTGGGTATATTGGGTCCAATGAAGTCTATCATTAAAATTAATTGCACTAGTTCTCTTTATTTTTCTAATGCAGCTATAGAAAATTTTAAATAATATATTTGATTCACCTTTGTGACTCACATTTCTGTTGGAAAGTATTCAATAGATGAATTTCAATATCTTTTCTGTTCAAGTGTCTATTTTTTGTGTGGAAATACTGTAAAATGAGGTTTCATAAAATCCTTCAAAAAGGATTTTAATTCTTATGATTGATTCTGCTGATATATCTAAAGTATGAGTTATTAAATGAATTTTCTATTCTAAATATTATTGTATTTCTTCTGCTAGTGTTCAGTACATTCCTATCCAAATTAAGTGAATATTCGTTTAAAACTGACATAGTTTGAAATTTTATTTTTTTTAAATTTATTTATTTTAATTGGAGGTTAGTTACTTTACAATATTGTATTGGTTTTGCCATATATCAACATGAATCTGCCATGGGTGTACACGTGCTCCCCATCCTGAACCCCCATCCCACCTCCCTCCCCATACCATCCCTCTGGGTCATCTCAGTGCACCAGCCCCAAGCATCCTGTATCCTGCATTGAACCTGGACTGGCAATTTGTTTCTTATATGATATTATACATGTTTCAATGCCATTCTCCCAAATCATCCCACCCTCTCCTTCTCCCACAGAGTCCAAAATACTGTTCTATACATCTGAGTTTCTTTCCGCTCTAATATGGAGCAACACAAGTTTACACTAATTCTTGATTTAGCAATTAAAGTAAGTTCAAAATGAGTGTAATCCAAGATACTGGCTTAGAAATAAATTTAAAATGCACAGCAAAACCCTAGTTAGAGTTTCATGTGGACTTGGGTTTTTTCCATTTATTTTTATACTTATATTAGCAATCAGAAAAGGCTTCAAACTTTAAATGTGCAATATTTTAGTATAATAATTTTAATTTGCAATGGTCAGCTTGTGAAAACTAAAGGATAAAAGAAAATTAAAGTTGTCATCCTAAAAACCATATCTAAACTTCAATTAATTTTGGAAAATTGAAGATTGGATTGACTCTGCAATTGTCTGTGAATTTGAAAGGTTTCAGGTGCTGAATTTCAAATCTGTTATTCTTTGTTTGTATTCAATATATAATTTTACCAACCTTTATCTCTAAAAATGCATCCTAATGTAGCTTCAAAATAGTCAAGAATGCATATTAAATATTATGTTCATGTTTACAAGTAAATCCCTATTTAGTTTGGTATTTATGAGCCTTGAGCAATACAGCAATTGAGTTACTATTTATTTTGCCATAATTTTCTATTAAACATTTTTTCATGCAGGGCAATTTAAATCATGAAACTAAACCAATTAGTTTTTATTACAATGTTGAAGGAAAATAGGAACCCAAGTTTAAACTTAATGAAAATGAATACCATTAACATATTGTGTCGTGTGCTCTCATTTTATTCTTTTACATATTAATTCAAAGTTTATTCATGTCTAGCTGTTCACCTTACAGAGAAAAATAAATCAAACATCATCAAAGTGACATAATGTTTTGATGAATATGACAGATGACATCTGATTCATTGTACTTTAAATCTAACAAGGGCACCCTACCTGTCAGTTATCTTTCATTCATGAGATATAGTAATTTTCCATGTTTGCATTTTGAAGAAAAAAGAAAACTGAGCATGTATTTGTTAGCAAAGTTATGTTAAAGATTTAAAGTCAGCTAAATTGTGATTCAGCCAATACTTAAAATATGTATTAGTACATCTTGATTTGTAAAGTGATTTTTTGATGGAATTTTGGCTTTATTCTAGACAGACTCTTACCCTTATCTGTTTAAAACTAAACCAAAACTAGGATCATTCTTCAGATACATTTTGCCATGTATCCTAGAATATCTTGATGTCAATATATTTCAAAATTTTAAAACTATAGAAATAATCATATCTTAACTGAATCTTTCCTTCATTTATTCATCTCAATTCAAATAGAAGTAATAAGTATTATATGTGAAAATATAATAGACCAATGAGTCAAAAATCATTTTTAAAAACTTTGGTCAGAAAGAAGCTCTTAAAAAGTGAAAATTTTGCTCCCATGGTATTTGTATTTTAAATAGAGGATTTGCCAATACTAAGGAATTATTTAAGTGGTCAAAGTGCATTTGTCTGGGCAAAATTTAAGCATGCTCTTATATTCTAAAACACTTGCAATCTGCAAAGTTTTGCTAAATTTATATGATTAAAATGAAATGAATCTATTGGAGGGTACAGATGAGAGAAATATGAAATTGAACATGCAATGGGATTCCTTGTTTAGTGAATTATTTATATTTCAATTTTTAACAGATTTTTAATGGCTTAGAACCATCTTGCATGAGACTTCATGATATATGTATTTAGTATAGTTGACTTTCACCTTTAGAGGTTTGGGTTGAATTTTGCTCAGTTCTCAAATTGATTGAATTTAATGTCTTGCATTTAGTCTATTTGTCCATATTACTGGTCTAAAATTTATGGTAATGATCCAAACTTGAAAGCTTCTGCTCAGGATAAGCCCGGGATTCACACAGTGTTACTAAACAGCTGGCAAATATTTGGCCTAGTCACTTGGCTTCTAAGAGTACTATTAATTTCTTATTTTCATAAACTTATTCTCCCACAAAATTTATTATAAAAATATGTTTCAGTGAAAGCATTATTCATAAAATGGGATGGAAGAAAGACTAGGTTTACGTACAGCAAAAACTGCAATCTTACAAATAATTCAGACTCCAAGTGAGTCCTCAAGAAATTTCATGTAACTGGGATACCTGGCCTTTGCTTACATTATCTGGATAATTCTTTCAGATCTCCACTTGAAAGAATTATCTTCATGGCCAGCTAATCTTGAGAATGCCCTCATATGTGCGTGTATGCCAAATACCTTCAGTCATGTCCAGTTCTTTGTGACCCTATGGCCCGTAGCCCACTAGACTCTTCTGTCCATGGGATTCTCCAGGCATGAATACTGGAGAATGCCCTCCTCCAGGGAATCTTGCCGACCCAGTGATCAAAAACACATCTCTTATATCTCCTGCATTGGCAACATTAGTGCCATCTAGAAAGCCCATGCTTTTGTATACTTGGTCACAATCAAAGAGGAATTACTCAAATTTGTATACATCCTTTTTCCTGTGTAACAGCTAGCTACAAATTAGGAAAATTTGTAGAAGAATATACATCTTACATGCAAATGTTCCTCTATATAAAGAGGCAAAATCAGGCCTTTAGTTTATGAAACATACATTTTTACATGTGCTTGCAAAATCTGCTTTTATGAGAAGAGCTTCTTATTTATTTCCAAAGTTGTATCTGAATCCACAAGGAAAAAGCAAAATTCTCCAGAAGGTAACAAAAAAGGAGATTTCTTTGTAGCCTTATTAATGTGCAGGTATAAAGAGAATCACACTGAATAGCAATTTACCCAATTAATAATCAATTTGTTTTTTAAAAACAATTATGTGTGCATTTAACATTTTTTGACGCATAGATCAGATGATATAAACATTTGTAAATAAACAGTTAAGCATTCTTAAATAGCCATGTTATAATAAGCGACTTGTTCCAAGATCTTGAAAAATATTAGATATGTTATTAGCAGATCTGGAAAACAAGGTTATGTGATGTCTCAATAATACTTAAGTAAAATTTAAGATGCGCTAACACATAATTTTTAAAAACTTTCTTATTAATTCTCCAGTTTGGAGAGAATGGACAGGGTATTTCAGAGCATCTCTATGTTTTGTTCTATTTCAAATGGAAATGCGCCCATGAACAAAGTGATCTTTTTAATGAAGATTTAAACTATCATTCTATAAGATCTATGTAAACTTTAGGAGCAGAATTCTGTGTGTGTGTACATGTGCTGCTGCTGCTGCTAAGTCACTTCAGTCGTGTCTGACTCTGTGTGACCCCATTGACAGCAGCCCACCAGGCTCCCCCGTCCCTGGGATTCTCTAGGCAAGAACACTGGAGTGGGTTGCCATTTCCTTCTCCAATGCATGAAACGGAAAAGTGAAAGTGAAGTCGCTCAGTTGTGTCCCACTCTTTGTGACCCCATGGACTGCAGCCCACCGGGCTCCTCTGTCCATGGGATTTTCCAGGTTGCCATTGCCTTCTCCAGGGTACATGTGCAAATGTGTATATATCTAGTTACCATAAAAGATTCAAATAAAAAGGTTCTTAATCAATTATTATTGCTTTATCTGTCCTCTTCAGGATGATTAGGGTGATGATAAACAACAAAACCAGATTAACAATATCCATTTAATACTATTATTTATATTATAGATCATTACCTTCTAAAGTAAATATCTTGCCTTTAAAACAATTGAATTGGCTACTTTACTTCTTAAAATATATAAAATTATTATAGTCCTTAACAAATAGTCCATTCACCCAATAATCTTAAGAAAATGATATAAATATATAAGCATAATGTTGATAAAATATCAACAAATATGTTGTTTGTCATCTTTGGGAAATAGTTAACAGAAAGTGGTTACCACCAAAAGTTTTACTAAAATAATCTATTTGTCAAAGGATGTTCTCATGAACATTAGACTCATTAACAAGTTTAGAAGTTTTATTGTGTTTTCTGAGCACCACCTAAAAAATACCCCACAGTAGACACTGTGTCCTACAGGTAGCAATCATTGCCTGATTAATGATGATGAAGTAACACCAAGTACAATAGCTAGTCAGTACTCCAGAAGACATTCTGTTTCAGTGTAATATTGCATAAGCAGCCGCTGAGTGATAGCTGATGAACACAGACCAAATAGAAAGCTCACATATATCTGGAACCTTTTACCAACAGAATGAAACAAATACATTAAAATTGATAACATTTAGTCTTTTAGAAAACAAATCAGTTTATCAAAAATCCATAAATACACACTTGCTGTATTAAAACAATATTTGTGTTCTGAGTTGAACTATAGCTTGTGAATGTCTAAACGTTCTCTATACATATGAATATACACAAGTGAGTTTTATAAGGTTTTCCATTTGAATCCTTATAATAGATTCCTGGGTCAAACAGTTCTTCAGAAGAAGGAAGAGATATGAAGCCAAAAAAAAAAAAAAAAGGGTAGCTAAGTGAAGAGTTTAAAAGTAAACATATAAACATTACTTGCACAATCCCTGAATGTGCCAACAAACATCAATTCATATTCAATGGATAATATAGTTGATTTAAATAAGCTATGCAAGCAGTTTTTATTTTCTCAATCAAAAAAACAAAAAACAAATACTTGAATATCTCACCTTTCCTACAGTAAGATTGCTGCATATCCAAATATGTTCTTATAGGCAACTTTTTATATGCAGTAAATATATGAACTAGAAACTCATGTTCCTCCTAAAATAAATTCATCTCTAATATATCTTATTATAAAGTCATTTTAATTGAGGATTTTTTATTTCCCACAAAGATGAAGCACAGTATATAAGAATTAATTTCCAGTTGCAAATACTAACTGCATTAAATTCATATACAAAGCAATAATTTCAAGAAATTCACTCTATGAATAAAAGATATGAAGCACAAACATCTATGAGTGGAAAAGCACAAAAAAGTTCAAACTTAAATCTCATAATTCTGAACACACATTTTAACGATGATTTCAAACAACCAAATAGAGAAGAGGCAGAAATAAATACAAGGAAAGAGTAATTTTTTTTAGAAAGAT
>NW_011494929.1:803479-812031 GCF_000754665.1 Bison bison bison
GAAAGATAGTGTCTATTTTTTTATGGGCAAATTAGGTAACATTCAAGTTAAGAATTTGCAGTTCTCTATAATTTATTTCCTAAGTTCTAAATTTGTGTAAATCTTTGAAAAATACTGCTGCATACTAAAAATTATAATGAAAGACAGTATTTTTTTTTACTATTGTTAATACCTATGTTGGAATTCAAAATCTCTAATAATATTTAGAAGTCGAGAAGTTTCTTTTTCAATTGAAAAGTAAACTTAAGTGTAAATAAACCAATACTTAATGATGAATATTACAATCTTCACCTACTTTTGATTGTTAAGTATTCATAGTATAAATATTTTCAGATTAAATAAGGTTTATCTAATATATATTGGATGACCCAACATTGGACTTACATGAAAGAACAACTTAATTAGCCTTAATTATCAAGGACAGCCTAATCTGCCTGGCATTTGGACATTTGCCCAGCGGTCTGTTGAACTCAGGTGCATAACCTCAGTTGAGGGATCATGTCACAGCACCATCTGTTTCTGATTCTGCCCAGATTTTTCTGCCCCTCGTGCTCAAAGAGTTCTGCTTGGCTGATGAATTTAGGGGCATCTTAGACAAAACTGTGAAGCAGATGATGCTTGTCGTTGATGCACACACATTTCCCCTTTAGCCTCACTGGCAACTTCCTAGAAATCATCTGACCCTTCCTCAAGTACTCACATGCTGACCAAAGTCTTAAGCCACAACCAATCATCTAAGATTGACCACATTTAACATCTTTCCAACCTCAAAATTTCTACTTCAGCAGCCAACTCTTTCAGTCAGCATTCTTAGTTGATAGCAATAGACATCAAATATAACTATTCTAAGCAAAAAAGAGAATTCATTGGGAGAAGGCAGAGAGTCAAATACTTTTGTGAAGAAGTGGGAGAAGTTAAGTTTTGGGAATGAAAAAGAGGCTTCAAGGTAGCTTGAGAGTATGGGCAGCAAGCTCAGTAGCTATTGTGAACAAATCGAAGTTCATTTCAGACATCTTACACATTTTATCCAAAACTTGAATATCAAGAAGTCCTAACACAAAGAGCTGGAAAAGACAAACACTGAAAACATTTCCTCCTGCTACTTTCTTGATAAATTCATTTATTTATTGTAAGATATAGGTCATCGTAGATAAAGGAAAGAATAGAAATTCAAAATCTGATGATAAGAGAATTATCTAGGGATAATTTTGTGAATAAGTGTTTCTGATTTGAGACAGGATCATACCTGCTCCTACAGTAAAGTCGCACATTGTGTGGTCATTATAATCTCCCAAAATGCACGCATTCAAGGTTTCATGGTCAATAATTGAATAATTGAGAGGTAAGAAAGACTTTGAGTATCAGTATCATTTCTTTTTTAGGACAAGGAGGAAAAATTGACAACAATAGAGAATTTAAAATAAAAAAGAAAAAGAACATATGGCAAAAACATCAAGGGAAAAGCATGGTCAGTTTCCTTAATAACCAAATGACTTTAAATTAAAGCATAGTGACATTCTGTTTTTAAAAGCTTAACTTTTCATGAACTTAAAAAATACAACTAATCAGAGTTCAAGACAATAGAAAATTAAACACTCTTCATGCAAGAATAGCTAGATGTATTAATTGGCACAACATTGCTAACAGCTATTAAACAACTTCTATCAGCATTTTAACATATAAAGGTCACAAAACCCAGCAACTTATCACTCTAGGAATTTATCAGAAGCTAACTACAGGTGATATCAAAGACGTATTGCCAAGTTTATTATTGTAGCATCTTTTCTAAAAATAAAATATATGAAACACTTTCTCCAATGGATGAAACACCATGCAGTTATTAAAAGAGATACAATGGATATAGGGGAATGTTCAGAATATATTGAAGAAAAAGGGCAGTTAAAAAAGCAACTTTGTTTAATTTACAAATTACCTACATTATGTGAGCTACATATGAGTTGCATCTAGTACATTGCTAAGCCTGCAGTAAGAAAGTACCACAGAATGGGTAGCTTAAACAACAGACACTTATTTTTCAAAGTTCTGGAGGTCAGAGGTCCAGATCAAGGTGCAGGCAAGACTGGCTCATTCTGAGAGTTATGAGGGAAATATCTATTCCAGCTCTCCCTCCTTGGCTTGTAGACAAACATCTCCCTATGTGTCCAGACTGTCTTCCCTCTGTATGTGTCTGTGTCCAAACTTCTTCTGCTTATGAAGATACCAGTCACACTGAAATAGGGCCCATCCTAATGATCTCATTTTAACATAATTACTCCTGTAAAAACGTATCTCTGAAAACATTCTTGAGGTATGTGGCCTAGGACTTTAACATAGGAATTGAGAAGACAGACAGAATTCAGCACATAATAAGAGCATCCATATGTAAAAGTGTTTTTAAGAGTAACAATGTTATTGCATGTATAAATGTGTATATATGTCTGCAGACATGCGTATTTGTGCTGGTGTACAAATATAAAAAAGAAGGTAGGTCTGGCTCAGTGTCTGTGGGACTTCTGCGTCCTTGTGTGCACAGGTTTTGTTTGAGGCCTCCGACTGTCTCTGGCAGGTATGGAGTTTGATTCTAAATGCAATTTCATGCCTCCTACCATCTTGCTGGGCCAATAAAAAGAAACACACAAAAAAGCAAATTAGTTGTCTGAGGAAGCCTTATGAATAGTTGAGAAAAGAAGAGACACTAGAGGCAAAAGAGAAAAGGAAAGCTATACCCATCTGAATGTAGAGTTCCAAAGAATAGCAAGAAAGGTAAGAAAGCAATCCAAAGTGGTCAATGCAAAGAAATAAAGGAAAACAATAGAAGGGGAAAGACTGGAGATCTCTTCAAGAAAATTAGACATACCAAGGGAATATTCATGCAAAGATGGGCGCAATAAAGGACAGAAATGGTATAGACCTAACAGAAGCAGAAAATATTAAGAAAAGGTGGCAACAACAAATGGAAAGTTAAGTCAATCGGTTGTGTCCAACTCTTTGCGACCTCATGGACTGTATCTCACAAGGTAGCAAAGTATTGCTAAAAATTCTCCAAACAGGCTTCAACATTATGTGAATGAAGAGCTTCCAGATGTTCAAGCTGGATTTAGAAAAGGAAGAGGAATCATAGATCAAATTGCCAACATCGAATCATTGAAAAAGCAAGAGAATTCCAGAAAAACATCTGCTTATGCTTTATTGATGATGCCAAAGCCCTTGACTGTGTGGGTCACAAACTGTGGAAAATTCTTAAAGAGATGGGAATACCAGACCACCTGACCTGCCTCTGGAGAAATCTGTATGCAGGTCAAGAAGTAACAGTTAAAACCACACATGAAAAAATGAACTGGTTCCAAATTGGGAAAGGAGTACATCAAGGCTGTATATTGTCACCCTACTTATTTGATTTATACAGAGTACATCATGTGAAATGCCAGCATGGATGAAGTACAAGCTGGACTCAAGATTGCCAGGAGAAATATCAATAACCTCAGATATGCAGATGACACCACCCTTATGGCAGAAAGTGAAGAAGAACTAAAAAGCATCTTGATGAAAGTGAAAGAGGAGAGTGAAAAAGTTGGCTTAAAACTCAACATTCAAAAAACTATGATCATGACATCTGGTCCCATCACTTCATGGTAAATAGATGGGGAAACAATGAAAACACTGACAGACTTAATTTTCTTGGACTCCAAATCACTGCAAATGGCAACTGCAGCCATGAAATTAAAAGACACTGTTCCTCGGAAGAAAAACTATATCCAACATAGTCAGCATATTAAAAAGCAGAGACGTTATTTTGCCGACAAATGCCCATCTTGTCAAAGCTATGGTTTTTCCAGTAGTCATGTATGGATGTGAGAACTGGACCATAAAGAAAGCTGAGCACTCTTCAGAACTGATGCTTTTGAACTGTGGTGTTGGAGAAGACTCTTGAGAGTCCCTTGGACTGCAAGGAGATACAACCAGTCCATTCTAAAGGAAATCAGTCCTGCATATTCACTGGAAGGACTGATGCTGACGCTGAAACTCCAATCCTTTGGTCACCTGATGAGAAGAACTGATTCATTGGAAAGGACCCTAATGCTGGGAAAGATTGAGGGCAGAAGGAGTAGGGGATGACAGAGGATGAGATGGTTGGATGGTATCACAGACTCAATGGACATGAGTTTGAGCAGGCTCGGGAGTTGATGATGGACATGGAAGCCTGGCATGCTATAGTCCATGGGGTCACAAAGAGTTGGACACGACTGAGCAACTGACCTGAACTGACTGATAAAAAGGAAGAAAAGCAGGAATGCATAGTCAAGCGTTTCTTCTGAAATACCACATGGGTGTCCCTGAAAAATGTCCATTCCTCAAAATTACACATTAAAAAGTAATATTATTTATGGGAAAATTAGGGATAGGAGCAGTCTGGTTAAATCCTATGAAACTGTATAACTAAACAAAAACAACAACCTTAATAAAATAAGTTGAATATTTAAGTTTCTCTGGGCATTTTGTCTGTCATCACGGTGAGAATTTCCTTTGCAGTCTTAAAATGGAGGGCATGATTTCTCCTTTGAAATGAACTGGAGGATATTTCACTTAAAAAAATAAAACAAAACACAGGGATATATCTTTACAGTTTATTTAGTAGCACTTTGAATTCCAAGACATCTTACTATTTTAATTGAAAGTTTAGTATAGTATTTGAAGCCTCTGAAATAGTTCTTTTGAAAGTGCTTTCTTATACCTATGGCTGATATATGTTGATGTACGACAAAACCCAACACAATATTGTAAAGCGATTATACTCCAAGTAAAAATAAATTAATAAAAAAGATATTAAAACAGGAAAACACCCCCCCAAAAAACCCTAAATATTTGATTGTAAAATATTTGCCTCTTCTCTTCAAAAATTAATATGTTGAGAAAACCATGTAAATTCAGTGAGTTCAATAATACAGAAGCATGGTATCTGTAGCATTTAAGATATACAAACTAGAAACGTACTACAGTTTTACTTAAGAACATAAATTACTTTGTGCTATAGATTGACATTTATAAGACTGAAAGCAGACCAAGTTAATTAAATTGGTTACCTGCAGAAGGATGGAGTCAATTGCATTCATCTCAAAGGAGGCTGAAAAACTGATGAGAGAGTAATGAACACTGTGGAACTTAAAGCCTCAGAAAGTGGTAAGAATCTTCTTTTCCATTTGAAATCATGATGCATTCCTCGAATACAAAATAACAATCTTGATCTTCTTTTAGGTGTTTTCTCTTCCTTTTCCATTCAAATTTCCTTAAGCCTTCAAAAATCCATAATGGTTTTCCTGATGTAAAGATTTGCTCAAGGCAAGTGAGAAGTTGTAAACTACAATTACTTCCTAATTAAGAGGAAGGTATACTTAATGTCTCTGAAAGTGAAAGTGAAGTCGCTCAGTCGTGTCTGATTCTTTGCGACTCCATGGACTGTAGCCTACCAGTTTCCTCTGTCCATGGGATTTTCCAGGCAAGAATACTGGAGTGAGTTGCCATTTATCTCTACATGAAGATAAATGTGGTTCTGAATATAATATTTTTTTCTTGAAACTTTCTCCCCTGATTTTTTTATAAGTTGTTAAATGAGTTATATCAGGAGCATTAGAACAATTCTTTAAAATTCTACCATCATCCCAAGTATTTCTGCATTTTTCTGCTATGGCCTCCATAGTTAATGTGAAATAATAACAGCAACAACAACAACAAAAAATATTGTGCAGTCAAAGAACAAGATATTGATGCAAAAATCACAATTTGTTTATTAATGATTTACTTCGAATGATTGATTTAGAACCAACCAATTATAACAATAGGAGAAAAACAAAAAGCATAACACCTAGATGAAGAGATGCACAAAACCAAAAAATAGGCAAAGAGAAAAGAATACTTTACACCTTTTATCATTTAGTCTAGAGACTAGCCTTCCATCAATATGTTGTTTTCAAAGAAATAACAAGCTATTATCATTTGCAAAGTTTAAGTATATGATTTAGAAAAATTAATTTCTGTGAAATTCTGAAGATTGGAGTTCACTGTGTATATACATATATTCACAGCAAAGTTTTATATATATATTATATACACATATACGTATGTATATATATATATACATACACAAATATACAAATATATACAAATGCATGTATATTTGGAAAGATGATTTTACCTGTGAAAATGTATACCAAAGCCAATTAAAGGGCACAAAATGATATTGCTTAATGTTTTGCCCAATTTTACTAAATTTAGGGGACAGAAACATTCGTATTATCTCTTGTATTCTTTTAACAAAGAAAAGGGATTAGGGCAGTTTTTCAAGCAATCCTCAACTTGTAGCAGCATTAAACTCAGTTTCAATGCAATCCTGCTGATCCGATTAAGAAGTGAAGTTACACAGGTGCATTATGTAGTTCATTTTGAAAGGAAAAGTAACAGACTTGATCAAAACATGTCTCCCCATGACTGAATTGTCAGACAGGCCCACTTTTAGGATGCTAACAGAAAATGTGAATGAGAATTGCTATTTCCCAGAACTGTTAAATGAGTATCTAATAATGGGTATCAGATGTTCTTTCCATTTTCTTCCTAGTCTAACTCTGTTTGCAAGATTCAATAAAAGGATCAGTAATTTTGACTACAAACATATCTGGCTTCCTGTTACTACATACCTAAGTTAATCTGTGTATATTTTATATGTGTGTGTAGGAGCACTGAGTGTTCTTTTCTCAATGGTGCATTATGCAAAAGATTTAAAAGTATAAGATAAACAATATCTTTATTTTATCATAACTCCAATACTCTTTGAATTCTCATTGAATAAATATATCATTCCAAAAAAGAGAACATGAGGTCATAACATCAGACTTTGTTAAAGAAACATTAACCATATTCATAATTGTTTATTCAACTGTTATTTATAGAGTAGCTATTCATGTTTTGAGTGATTGCACTATAACAATAAACAAAAGAGAGCAAAAAATTACCTATCCTCATCTCAGTAGTAGTAATAGAATACTCCTATTCTAGTAGTAGTTGAAAAACAATAATCCAACACATAAGTGAAATGCATGTGTGTGTGTGTGTGTGTGTTATTGGTTTGTGGAAAAAAATCTAGAGCACAAAAGAGTGGTAGAATATATACTGGGGAGAGTGTCATTTTCAAACATTATTATAAAAAAACTTTCATTGATGTGGTATTTGATGAAAGAAGTGAGAGAGGTGTCCAAATTGATGTTTGTAGGAACATTGTAGGAACTCCAATGTTGTAGGAGTATTTCAAGCACCAGCAGCAGCAAGTGCAAAACCAGGTGGGCAGGGGTAAGACATTTCAGGCATAACCAGCAGGTTCAGCTGCAGCAAATGCATGAGGATATGAGTACCAAGGAATGAGCACAGGGAGGTGCAGAGAAACAGATTGTGTAGGACCTACTAGATCACTGTGAGGATTTTAGCTCTTCTTTGAGTGGGATGGAAATTTATCACAGGGTCAAGGGTTTAAAGAATGTTGTGGACAGTTTCTCCATTGGGTCCCATGATGAGAATAGGTTGCTGGAGGATAAGTGTATAATCTGGCAAAACAGTTGCAGCTAAAGTAAGGCTCCAGATGAGAGATAATTATGGTTTGAAGTGTGTGCATGTATGCTCAGTCATGTCTGACTCTTTGTTGACCCTATGGATTATAGCCTGCCAGGCTCCTCTGTTCATGGGATTTCCCAGGCAAACTCTGGAGAGGGTTACCATTTTCTTCTCCAGGGGACCTTTGCTTCCCAGGGATTGAGCCTACATCTCCTAAACCGGCAGGTAAATTCTTTACCACTGAGCCACCAGGGAAGCCTGAGGATGAGACCATATTTTTAACATATGTTGAAGATGGAACCAAATAGTGTTTGCTGTTGGATTGGAAATCTGGTATTGAGAAAGGGTTTTGCCACTTGGAAAGAGGGGATTGCATTTTCTAAAATAAAGAATGTGGGGAAAAATAGTTATGAATGGAAACCAGAAGTCTGTTTAGGGATGTTTTAAGTTGTTTTACCTATAGATATCTAAGTGATAAATTTGAGTATACAGTTGCATATGTCAGCCTAGACATATGAGAGGTGAATCCCTCTTTCACTGTTATCAGTTCACATGGTATTTAATGACCAGAGAATGGATGAGGTTACAAAAAGAATGAGTGCAGAGAAAAAAGTGGATAGATTATAGGACTGAGAGTTAGGGACATTCCAATATTTAGTGGTTGAGAAGATAAGGAAGAATCAGAGGAAAAAGAAGAGTTGCTCAATAAAAAAAGGAAGAAAATCACATATTTATGATTCTTTGAGTTAGATATATTTATATAATACAAATTATTGATTATATATGAGCTTTCAAGGTGGCTCAGTGGTAAAGAATCTGCCTACAAAGGCAGGAGACAAAAGAAACACAAGTTTAATCCCTGGGTTGGGAAGATCCCCTGGAGGAGGAAGTGGCAACCCACTCCAGTAATCTTTCCTGGAAAATCCTATTGACTGAGGAATCTTACAGGGGTGGCA
>NW_011494929.1:812632-827585 GCF_000754665.1 Bison bison bison
GTGGGTTTAAAAAAAAAAAAAAAAAAGAACTCAACATTCAGAAAACTAAGATCACGGCATCTGGTCCCATCACTTCATGGCAAATAGATGGGGAAACATTAGAAACAGTGAGAGACTTTATTTTCTTGGGCTCCAAAATCACTACAAATGGTGACTGCAGCCATGAAATTAAAAGATGCTTGCTCCTTGGAAGAAAAGCTATGACCAACCTAGGTAGCATATTAAAAAGCAGAGACATTACTTTGCCAACAAAGGTCCATCTAGTCAAGGCTATGGTTTTTCCAGTGGTCAAGAATGGATGTGAGAGTTGGACTATAAAGAAAGCTGGGCACCGAAGAATTGATGCTTTTGAACTGTGGTGTTGGAGAAGACTCTTGAGAGTCCCTTGGCTTGCAAGGAGATCCAACCAGTCCATCCTAAAGGAGATCAGTGAGAGGGTAACAGGCAAGAAGGCCAGAGGTCCCCACGCTGTAGGAGGAAATAATTGTACATGGCAGTTTTTTGTTTTTGTTTTTCTTTTCCTTCTCTACACAAAATTAAAAGAGGCTTTTTTTGATTCTGTGTTGATGACACCTGGTTCTGCCTTGAGCTAGGCAATGCTTTTTCCATATGGAATAGTTTTTCTTAAGCTATGTTATTGAAACTATGCCTTTGCTTTGGAATCTGCCTTCTTCAAAATGATTCTGCCTAAAACTAATTTTTTTTTTTTTCCTTTTCTCAAACCTTGGGCAGATAATGGCTCAACAAAGTAGTATTCCTGTCAAATGTTTTATGGCCGGAGGATGACACTCCTCATGCCATCCTTTCTCAAAATGCATATTGTGGGAGAGGGGCCAGGTGAAACTCCCTCAGCCTTGAAGTGTGTCTCTTATCTGATTAATAGCTTTCTAACAGACATAAAACACCTCTCTAAAAATTATCAAGGGGCACTCTTTCCGTCCCCTTCTAATGTCTATGTCAGAAGCTTTCATTAGCTCTAAGATACTTTAACAAAACTTTGCTACACAAAAATCTCCAAGTAGTCAAGCCTTGTCTCTGACACTGGATTGAATTCCTCTTCTCCAGAGGTCACAAATCCCAGCATAACATACAGCTTTCGGCAGCAATCTTTCATCTTGGGGGCTCATCTGGGATTTTCAAGACAAGCTAAGAGTACTTGGAGCTCTAGTTCTTTGCTCTCCTAGTAAACACGTTTTCTGCTGTACTTTACAGTGTGCCTGTGTGTGTGAAAGCAGCAGGAAAGAGCTGTGGAACTGGTCACGAAGCAAGCGTTGAGCCCTGCTTTGTGGTTTTGTAGTGCCTTGCAATGACTGAAGGCAGCCTCAAGGGGAGCTTTGTTGGGAGTTTATACTGACTTGTCAATGCCAAGAGGCACCCAACATCCCTGTGAGGGGAATGGCCAGAAATGGGCAAAGCGTGTGGACCGAACATTCCTTTCTTTGTCACCTTTTACAGGTCTCTTTGACCATTTTGTAACTGCTTGAGGAATTGGAACTATAACAAAAGCTGTCAGATCACAGACTTTCAAATGACTTGCAGTCCATGCTATTGGTTATCATATCATTCACTACAGATAGGAGCACATTGTTCAGTAGCTAGGTGGAGCTCTAACTCCAAGAACATCTCTCAGGCTAGAAGTTGCTCTCCTGGCTGCCTGCCTCAGGGGCTAACGACGTGAAAGTGAGTCTTTATTATGGTTGTGCCTCTGTTCTCTGTGGATAGGAGCAAGGCTGGTGACCATGAGGTTTTTGAGGACACATATCAGGAATCTCATGATCTGGTCAGTTTGGAAGTGCAATGGGTTTCTTCCTTCGGTAACGCTAGCTCTTACCAGAGCAGAGGAGGCTCTCCAGTGGTTTTGAAAGGATTGGCCCTAAAATCTCAAGGACCAAATCACTTTTTCCTCTCTGAATAGTCCTTCACCAGCTCTTTTGTATCACAACATATATATCACCACATATACTGGTGTGGTGACACTCAGAAGGGACATCTTGATTTTATGTTTGACTTTTTATATTTCTCAGTTCTATTGTGGTTAGGAATATACTCAGTACTGTGCACAAACACACAGAAGACAGATGTTTCCCCTGGCAGTCTTATCTCGGGAGGCATTCCAGAAGGCTACTCTGTTGCACTCCGGGTGGCATCAGGAGAGGAGCAGAAATTAGACAAAGGGTTTAATGATGAGGAACTGGACATCAATCTGGGATGCCACCAGGTCTACCCCTGGTGCATCTCCACTCTGCCTCAGTGGTAGAATAGGGAAGAACATTAGAGGGATACTTACATCAATAAGAGACAGGTTAATTCTGGCCAGGGAAGGAAGTTTGGGTGGAAGGCCTGTCTCCACCGCCATCTAGAGCAGGGAGGATTGTCTCCTGTAGAAAAAAAAGGTGCTAGTTGCTGCTTTTTTCTCTCTTACAGATGGGAGCTAACAATTCCAGCCTCATTCCTTTAAACTGTATCCTGAAAATCAGATAGATTTGATCCCCAGAGCTTAAAGAAGACACACCTGACCTTCCTATGTGATACTGCATGGCCATGCTATCCATTGGAGGATGGCGAACAATGGCCAGTAGCAGAGTCTCTTAATTATAATACTGTCTTACAATGAGACTGGTTTTGTAGAAAACAATGGAAATGGGTAGAAGTAGCATATGCGTTGCTCCCCTCCCTTTTTTTTTTTTTTTTTTTTCTGTCTCTGTGAGGCATGTCAGACTTATGTCCTAAGGGTGTAGATTTGAGTGTAAAACCTTCAGTTACCTCCTGTCCTCCTATTTTGCCATCACATCTGGGGCTTCCAAAGGAGCAAACTGAAAGTCAGGACACCCATTAGGAGAGGGCTGCCTTGGTCTTGGTAGAAGCTCATACTCTGGTTTTAATTCAGAATCAGACAATTGAAGTAAGGGAAGCTCAGACAATGAAAACTAAGGGTGAAATACAGGATGAAATGGAGGACAGTAGACCAGCAGTGGCCACAGGACTGGAAGAGGTCAGTTATCATTCCAATCCCAAAAAAAGGCAATGCCAAAGAATGCTCAAACTACCGCACAATTGCACTCATCTCACATGCTAGTAAAGTAAAGCTCAAAATTCTCCAGCCAGGCTTCAGCAATAAGTGAACCATGAACTTCCAGATGTTCAAGCTAGTTTTAGAAAAGGCAGAGGAACCAGAGATCAAATTGCCAACATCCGTTGGATCATCAAAAAACCAAGAGAGTTCCAGAAAAACATCCATTTCTACTTTATTGACTATACCAAAGCCTTTGACTGTGTAGATCACAAGAAACTGTGGAAAATTCTGAAAGAGATGGGAATATCACACCACCTGACATGCCTCTTGAGAAACCTATATTCAGGTCAGGAAGCAACAGTTAGAATTGGACATGGAATGACAGACTGGTTCCAAATAGGAAAAGGAGTACATCAAGGCTGTATATTGTCATCCTGCTTATTTAACTTATAGGCAGAGTACATCAAGAGAAACTCTGGGATGGAAGAAGCACAAGCTGGAATCAAGATTACCGAGAGAAATCTCAATAACCTCAGATATGCAGATGACACCACCCTTATGGCAGAAAGTGAAGAGGAACTAAAAAGCCTCTTGATGAAACTGATATTGGAGAGCTTAAAGCTCAACATTCAGAAGACGAAGATCATGGCATCTGGTCCCATTGCTTCATGGGAAATAGATGGGGAAACAGTGGAAACAGTGTCAGACTTTATTTTTCTGGGCTCCAATATCACTGCAGATGGTGACTGCAGCCATGAAACTAAAAGATGCTTACTCCTTGGAAGAAAAGTTATGACCAAACCTAGACAGCATATTGGAAAGCAGAGACATTACTTTGCCAACAAAGTTCTGTCTAGTCAAGGCTATGGTTTTTCCATTGGTCATGTCTGGATATGAGAGTTGGACTGTGAAGAAGGCTGAGCACTGAAAAATTGATGCTTTTGAACTGTGGTGTTGGAGAAGACTCTTGAGAGTCCCTTGGCCTGCAAGGAGATCCAACCAGTCCACCCTAAAGGAGATCAGTCCTGGGGGTTCATTGGAAGTACTGATGCTGAAGCTGAAACTCCAATACTTTGGCCACCTCATGCGAAGAGTTGACTCATTGGAAAAGACTCTGATGCTGGGAGGGATTGGGGGCAGGAGGAGAAGGGGACGACAGAGCATGAGATGGCTGGATGGCATCACTGACTCTATGGACGTGAGTCTGGGTGAACTCCGGGAGTTGGGGATGGACAGGGAGGCCTGGCGTGCTGCGATTCATGGGGTCATAAAGAGTCAGACACGACTGAGTGACTGAACTGAACTGAACTGGAGAAAAAGAGATAAGGAAAAACAGGTTTCTCCAAGCTATCCCTGGGATCATATGCTAAGGGCCGCCAAAGAGGCTGGGGAACAGCCTCGCAAGCTGTTGCCTTTCCATGAAACACCCACCAAGGGGCGGGAAGGGTCAGTCCATGAGCGTTAATAATCCCTTTTCTTATCAAAAATACAAAGAATCAAGAAAGATCTGGGAGACTATTTGGAAGACCCAGAGAAATCTATTCGAACTTTTAAGGGTGTTACTCTGCTTTATGATCTTATTTGGAAGGATGTGATGTATACCCCTGAGGCAAATGCTAACTCCTGACTCAAAAACTCAAGTTTTGGTGAAAGCTATTGCCTATGGAGATGAATGGTTTGGTAATGAGTCAGCAGGAAAGAGGGGAGACAAGATGGCCATTCTCCTTCCTGGGAACCAGGCAGTCAGAACTACAGAACCAGACTGGGATTACAACTTTTGCATTCCAGTCCCCTATTATGAAAAGGACATCTTTTTTGGGTGTTAGTTCTACAAAGTCTTGTAAGTCTTCGTAGAACCATTCAACTTCAGTTTCTTCAGCATTACTGGTTGGGGCACAGACTGGGATTACTGTGATATTGAATGGTTTGCCTTGGAAGCAATCAGAGATCATTCTGTTGTTTTCAAGATTGCATCCAAGTACTGTATTTTGGACTTTTTTGTTGATTATGATGGCTATTCCATTTCTTCTAAGGGAATCTTGACCACAGTAGTAGATACAATGGTCATCTAAGTTAAATTCACTCATTCCAGTCCATTGTAGTTCGCTGATTCCTAAAATGATGATGTTCACTCTTGCCATCTCCTGTTTGACCACTTCCAATTTGCCTTGATTCATGGACCTAACATTCCAGGTTCCTATGCAGTATTGTTATTTACAGCATCGGACATTACTTCCATCACCAGTCACATCCACAACTGGGTGTTATTTTTGCTTGGACTCTATCTCTTCATTCTTTCTGGAGTCATTTCTCCACTGATCTCCAGTAGCATATTGGGCACCTACCGACCTGAGGAGATCATCTTTCAGTGTCCTATCTTTTTGCCTTTCCATATTGTTCATGGGGTTCTCAAGGCAAGAATACTGAAATATTTGCCATTCCCTTCTCCACTGGATCACATGTTGTCAGAATTCTCCACCATGACCTGTCTGTCTTGGGTGGCCCTACATGGCATGGCTCATAGTTTCAATGAGTTAGACAAGGCTGTGGTCCATGTGATCAGATTGGTTTGTTTTCTGTGACTGTGGTTTTCAATCCGTCTGACCTCTAATGGAAAAGAATTCCAGTTGAGCTGTTTCAAATCCTGAAAGATGATGTTGTAAAAGTGTTACACTCAATATGCCAGAAAATTTGGAAAACTCAGCAGTGGTCACAGGACTGGAAAAGATAAGTTTTCATTCCAATCCCAAAGAAAGGCAATGCCAAAAAATGCTCAAACTACTACACAATTGCACTCATCTCACATGCTAGCAAAGTAATACTCAAAATTCTTCAAGCCAGGCTTCAACAGTATGTGAACCGTGAACTTCCAGATGTTGAAACTGGATTTAGAAAAGGCAGAGGAACTAAAGATCAAATTGCCAACATCTGCTGGATCAACAAAAAAGCAAGAGAGTTCCATAAAAACATGTATTCTGTTTTATTGACTATGTCAAAGCCTTTGACTGTGTGGATCACAACAAAGTGTGGAAAATTCTGAAAGAGATGGGAATACCATACCACCCAACCTGTCTCCTGAGAAATTTGTATGCAGGTCAGGAAGAAACCGTAAGAGCTGGACATGGAACAACAGACTGGTTCCAAATGGGGAACGGAGTAACAAAGCTGTATATTGTCACCCTGCTTATTTAACTTATATGCAGAGTACATAATGAGAAATGCTAGGCAGGATGAAGCACACGCTGGAATCAAGATTTCTGGGAGGAAATATTAATAACCTCAGATATGCAGATGACACCACCAATATGGCAGAAAGCAAAAAGAATTAAAGAGTCTCTTCATGAAAGTAAAAGAGGAGAATAAAAATGTTGGCTTAAAACTCAACATTCAAAAACCGAAGATCATAGTATTTGGTGCCATCACTTTTGACAATCAGATAGGGAAACGATGGAAACAGTGACAGACTTTATTTGAGGGGGCTCCAAAATCACTGCAGATTATGACTGCAGTCATGAAATTAAAAGGAATTAAATTCCTTCTTTGGAAGAAAGGTTATGATCAACCTAGACAGTATATTAAAATGCAGAGACATTATTTTGCCAAAAAATGTCCGTCTAGTCAAAGCTATGGTTTTTCCAGGAGTCATGTATTGATGTGAGAGTTGGACTATAAAGAAAGCTGGGTGCTGAGCAATTGATGCTTTTGAGCTATGGTGCTGAAGAAGACTCTTCAAAGTCCCTTGGACTGTAAGAGATCCAACCAGTCCATTCGAAAGGCAATCAGTCCTGAATATTCATTGGAAAGACTGATGCTGAAGCTGAAACACCAATAGTTCAGCCATATGATGCTAGTAACCACATCATTTGAAAAGACCTTGATGCTGAAAATATTGAAGGTGGGAGGAGAAGGGGATGAAAGAGTATGAGAGTGTTGAATGGCATCCCCATGTCGATGGACTTGAGTCTGAGTAAACTCCATGAATTGATGATGGACAGGGAGGTCTGTTGCACTGCAGTCCATGGAGTCTTAAAGAGTCAAACATGACTGAGTGAATGAACTGAACTGAAATGGGACTATAATACAGCTAAAAGAAGATGGAATCAGAGTCATTTTGTCAGACGTATGCTTGAAGGACTCTGAGAACACATACAAAGACTTTAAACTATGCCAAACTGGCAAACATAGAACAGGAAAAGAAGGAAGCACCTGGTAAATTCTTAGATAGACAGTGAGAAGCCATTCACAGACTCACTGAGATTGGTCCTGAAAGTGAAGAGGGAAGAATGATCTTAAATGATAGACTTCTCACTCAGCTGGCTCCAGATATCCATCGTAAGCTACTAAAACAGGTATCTTGACAAAAGCAGTCTTCAGATAATTTATTGCAACTGGTTGGGACAGTTTATTACATCAGGGAATATGGGGAGAAGGAAAAGCAGAGAAAGACCAAGGAACAGACTGAAGCCCTAATAATGGTGGTCAGAACCATTCTGAGACAACCTGAGAAAAGTGCCCAGAGGGACCCCAGTGGAAAGGGATGGATTTACTATTACTGCGGGAAGGAGAGGCACCTCAAGTGGGATTGTTCTCAGTCTTCTAAGCTGCCCCCAGGTCCACGTCTGGTCTATGAAGGACCACACTGGAAGAGAGACTGTCCTCAGAGGCATAGGCCCCAGAGGTCGGATTCTCAGGACAATCAGGACTGAAGCTGTCCGGGGGTCCCCACACAAGATCCCATCCTAATTACACCTGAGGAACCCTGGCTATTAATAACTGTAGGGGGCTAATCATTTGATTTCCTTCTGGACACCAGGACAACTTATTCTGTGCTTACTGAAGCCCCTGCTTCCTTTCTCCCCAATCCACTACTGCAATGGGACTGTCTGGACTAGCCAAATGTTATTATTTCAGTTGTCCTCTAAGCTGCAACTGAGACTCTGTGCTGTTTTCACATGAGTTTCTGATTGTGCCAGAGTCTCCCTCACCCCTTTTGGGGAGGGACATACTAAGCAAGGTTCATGGCTCTGTTTTCATGAAAATAGAGCCCTCCATTTCTCTCCCATTAATTGAACAAAATGTAAATCTTAGAGTGTGGGTTGATGGAAAAACTGTGGGTTGAGCACAAAATGCTCAATTTAGTGTTATTAATGTCATTATCAAGTTCAAAGACCTACACATATATCCACATCAAAAGCAGTATCCTCTAAACTCAAGATTAAGGAAGGGTTAAAACTTATCATTGAAAATTTAAAGGAGCAGGGGCTATTAATTCCCTGTAATAGTCCATGCAACACTCCTATTTTGGGTATGAAAAAGTCAAATGATAAATGGAGACTAGTTCAAGATTTACCAATAGTAAATGAGACTGTGAGACCCTCCCATGGTACCCAATGCTTATACTCTATTGTCTGAAATTCCTGAATAAGCCAAATATTTTTCAGTAATTGATTTAAAAAATGCCTCCTATTCTATAATGTTGTCAGAAGAAAGTCATTTTTCATTTGCTTTTGAAGACCCTACCCAGCCAGCTTCTCAGTTAACCTGGACAGTTTTGTCCCAGGCGTTTTGTGACAGCCCTCACTTAATTGGACAGTTTGTCACGGGATCTACAAAACTTTAATAGCTCTGAGACAGTAGTGTTACACTATGTAGATGATATTCTGCTCTGTTCTGAGACAGAAGAAGCTTGCTCGCAAGCCTCAAAAGACTTCCTAAACTTTTTGACTGGCTACAGTTATAAGGCATCAAGGGAAAAGGCACAGTTTTGTCAACAATCTGTTAAATATATGGGCCTAATCATATCCGAAGGAATGAGGGCCATAGTCCCCAAGAGGATTAAGCCTATACTAAATCATCCCCTGCCTTAAAATGACTTTAAGACAATTGAGAGGATTTGGGGGTATCACAGGCTACTACCACATTTGGAATCCAGATGATGGGGAACTTACCCAACCTTTATACAAACTTATAACTAAAACTCATCAAGCCCAAAATGACAAGTTGGTTTGATCTCCAGATACTCAAAAGGCTTTTAAGGCTCTTTAAACTGCTCTCCTGAAAGCTCCTGCTTTGAGCTTGCCCACAGGACCAGAGTTTAATCTGTCACTGAAAGAAAAGGTATGGCCTTGGGAGTTATGATACAACCCCAAGGGCCTCACCAGCAACCTATAGGATACCTGAGTAGAGTATTAGATGTAGTGGCATGTGGGTGGCCAGATTGTCTAAGGGTAATTTCTGCTATTGCTTTTACTGGTACCTGAAGCTCTTGAGTTTATTAATGGGAAAAATCTTACTGTACTAAATTCTCATGATGTGAGTGGAATCTTAAACTCTAAAGTTAATATTTGGATGACAGACAATTGGCTTCTTAAATATCAGTCACTGCTATATAACTCAACTTTGAGCTTTTCAACAGACATTATGAGAACTCTGGACAGTGACCCAGCCTCTGAGTCGAACAAGCCACTGTTTGAGCCAGGAACCAAGGTCCTGATAAAGACATTGGGATTTGGCAGTGAGGGGTGGGGTGGGGGTGGGGGTGGTGGCAATCTCTTGAGCCCCTCTGGGAAAGCCCTTACCAGGTTATTCTTTCTTTTCCCACAGCTGTCAAGGTGCCAGGAATTGATTCATGGGTGTACCATGTTCGAGTTAAAAAGTGGCATCCTAACCCTCAGAGTAAACAATATCATTTTATGTCTTTATTCTTTATGCTTTTACTTTTTCACTTTTCAGATGGACCAAATAATCTATATGGGCCAGCTTCTGCCGACTCCAAAAGTCCTGAGTCTGCTGTTTGACCCTCAAGATCCCTTCCTGTCCTGAGCTCATTCATATGCTGCCTTCCACAGTTGGTCTAATTGCCGGGTATGTGGAGCACTCCTATCCTCATTGGCAGAAGGCTTCCCATGGTGGGCATCTCTACTTCAGGGAAAGGACTTTCTCCAAGTCTGTAACTACCTTCACCAACAGCAATCATATGTGATGTCTCTTCTTAATCTGATGACATCTAACAATCCTAAAATGGACTGGTATAACACTTTGTACCGTAACTATGGATATAATGTGACTTTTAACTTTGATTATACTTTATGTTGGTTTAATGACTATTCTGCTGCACATAAGAAGACAAATGGGTCTAGATCTGATGGTTCTTTGCATGATGTTTATCAAATATGGAATGAGATCATATGGCTAACTCCTGAAAAGGGACACCTAATGTCTAGTGCCCCCATATGCAGGGGACAAACAGAGCCTTCCCCAGAATTAGCTGACAGCTTAATAATGACTGGAAACAATCTGGGTTTTTGCCTCAAGAAATATGCAATGTAATTATTCCTGTGTTTTCTTACCCCAGTACAGGTCCTAGTTTTGCCTGGCTAGACACTGATTGGGAATGGATCCCTCAGTCACACTGGCTTGCTCCAAACAGGACCTACTCATTATGTGGCTCTGACCTATGGGTGTGATGTTCCCCTAGCTGGATAGGGATCTTTCACTCATGGCTTCACATTCTCAGAGCTTCCAGAGAAGCCTGCCAATTTGCCACACCTTAGAACTCATTGGACGAGGTCTGTATTTCACTGGTATGATTATGTGGCTGCAATATTCATTCCCTCTCTGGGAACTACAGAAATTATGCTATGGGTTGATGCTGTGACTATTCTCAAAAAACTATTTCAGCCCTTAATGATGAACAAATACAAATTACAATGGTAGTTTTACAAAACAAATTGGCCTTAGATATTCTAACAGCCACACAAGGAGGAATTTGTGCCATTATTCATACCCAATGTTGTACATATATAAAAGATATGAGCACTAATGTTACTCACTTTACTAAACACATGAACATGCTGATTCAGGCTATGGATATGCCTGAAGCCTCATTTGCTTTACTTTGGGAAACATTTCCCAATTGTGGAAAGCTATCTTAATTGTAATAACTCTGATTGTCCTGTTTTTGCTCCCTGAATCTGCACCTGTGTAGCTGGATTTGTTTCTAGCCACATGAAGAATTTTAAATTACAAATTGTTGTCCAAACTCCTACTTGTGCCACAGCTTCCTCCAACTACTACTTGGGGCCTCTGGATCACAGACTGTCAACAGGAGGGTTAGGAAAATGTGTTGCTTCACCAATTTAGGGATGACGTCCCTTGTCAGCTTGGAAGCAGTTATGGAATGAATGAAGCATCGTCCCTTTCCCTAGGCAACATAATACTCCTAAAAGAAAAGCGGGGTAATGAGAGGGTAACAGGCAGGAAGGCCAGAGGTCCCCAAGTGGCAGGAGGAAAGAAACTGCGAGTGGCAGGCTTGTTTTCCTTCTCTAACCCAAAATTAGAAGAGGCTTCTGTGTTGATGATACCTGGTTCTGCCTTGAGTTAATCAATGCATTTTTCGAATGGAAACGTTTTTCTTAAGCTATGTTACTGAAGCTATGTATTTGCTTCAGAATCTGCCTTTCTTCAAAATGGTTCTGTCTAAGACTAACTTTTTTTTTTTTTTTTCCTCCCTCAAACCTTGGGCCAGTAATGACTCAACAAACCAGTATTCCTGTCAAATGTTTTATGGACAGGGGATGATACACCGCATGCCATCCTATCTCAAAAATGCATATTGTGGGAGAGGGGCCTGGTGAAACTCCCTCAGCCTTGAGGTGTCTCTCTTATCAGATTAATAGCTTTCTAAAAGACATAAAACACCTCTCTAAAAACTATCAAGGGGGCACTCTTTTTATCCCCTTCTGATGTCTATATCAGAAGTTTCCCTAGCTGTATTATACTTTAATAAAACTTTGCTACACAAAAAGCTCCAAGTAGTCAAGTCTTGTCTCTGACCCCGGATCAAAATCCTCTCCTCTGGAGGTCAAGAATACTGGTGTAACATATGGCTCACAGCAGCAACCTTTCATCGGTCCTGAATATTCTTTGGAAGGACTGATGCTGAAGCTGAAGCTCCAATAACTTGGCCACCTGATGTGGAGAACTCACTCATTGGGGGTAAAAAAAAAAAAAAAAAAAAAACCCTGATGCTGGGAAAGATTGAAGGCAGGAGGATAAGGGGATGACAGAGGATGAGATGGTTGGATGGCATCACCGACTCAATGGACATGAGATTGAGCAAGCTCCAGGAGTTGGTGAAGGACAGAGTAGCCTGGTGTGCTGCAGTCCATGGGGTTGCAAAGAGTCATGCACCACTGAGTGAATGAACTGAATCCAACTGAGTTGCCAACCCAGCATGTCAGACCACATGGGCTTCACAAGATTTGATGTCTTCTCTCCCCCAAATGATTAATCTACCTGGAGTAAGTCTGCCTTACTTTTCTCAGATAAACTATCCCCCATTTCATTCAAATGACCCTAGGGACAGAAACATTCTGACAAGAACTAACAGGTATTCTCTTTTATTTTTGTTCATCTTGCCTTCTTAATCTACAATGTTTTGAAAAACACAAATTTTTACATAATCTTCTGTTTTACTTAGTTGTTGCTGTGGAAGTGTTTTGTCTTGCTAGAGACAAAACCATGCATCTAAGATGATGTCTAATTAGTCTTTGTCTTCATCTACCATTTATAGCATTTGAGAAAAGCTGATGAAAGATGAGAACTTCAGGACAAGTGGTAGCACAGTCCTGCATTGTATAACATTGTGTATATAATATCGTACTAAAAAATTAGAAGACTGGATTGTGGGGTGGGGTGAGAAGGATTCTAGCCATGGCAAGTGGTGGGACTTTAAGCAAGCTTCCTAATTTTTCCAAGCATCACATCCTTATTAAAGACTCAGTAAAAGGAGTTATAGTGAATATTTTTCTTACTTGCCTTTGTTTAATTCCTTCACACTCTTATGAAAGCACTGTGATTTTCCTTGAATAAACAACATTTCTAACTCATTCTCGTGCCAGTTGTGTAGACATCATTCCAGTTTTGTAGACTTCACTTCACCTCTGACTTTGAGGATGGACGGGCATACATGTGTGCTAAGTTGCCTGGAGAATCCCAGGGACGGGGGAGCCTGGTGGGCTGCCGGCTATGGGGTAGCACAGAGTTGGACTCGACTGAAGCGACTTAGCAGCAGCAGCAAGTTGCTTCAGATAAACTGAAGTTCATCCATGCTATGAACTTTAGCTCTCTAGCCTTCTCTGTACATGGCATTTTCTAAGCAAGAATCCAAGAATGCATTTCCATGCTCTTCTCCAGGGGATCTTCTTGATCCTGGGATCAAACCCACATCTCTTACGTCTCCTGCATTGGCAGTGTGTTCTTTATCACTAGTACCACCTGGGAAGATGACACTGAAAGGTAATGAGAGCATTTTTATCCCCTTAGCCAGTAATACCCTTAACTAGAGCAAGAGGCTCCAGCCAAGGGTCCCATGTTAGCCCAGTTTTGATAGCCCTCTGGGAATTGTAATAAAGGACACATCTTTTAGCTTATGTTAGTTTCTTTTAAGAGAACAGAGTGAAAGCCTTAAATTAATTGGTCTCTACATTACTACCTCATAGCAACATTCTTTCTCCTGTGTGATGCTGTACTTGGGAAAAGAGCTGAGAATCTGAGACATTGAGTCCTGATGATTTCACAGGAACAACCATGTTCCAGATTAATTTGATCTCATATGAACTTTCCAGTGATCTATTCTCTTAAGCCTGTACCACTGAATCCTTCACTCCTAAAACAAAAAGAGGCCCGGCTCATCCAAGATCTCAACACCAACAAAGCAAGTAGTTATCCTGCTGTAAAAAAATGGGAAAATTTCATCAGTCCTCTCCAACAGTCAGTTTTCTTACCTATGTATTCATGAGGTACTTGATCTAAAAATTAGTATCAATGGTACACATTTTGCAGTGAGTATCAATAATAATATTGCAATCTGCTTTTATAGAGCAAAGTGCATGATTATATTTTTTTATTATTTTTGCATATTATAAAACACTATTATTATTAAAATAAAATTTAGATATTGAGTTATTAAAGTTTACATTTGAAATATTAACAGTGGAGCCAAGTTAGACATCATCTGAAGCAATTTGGTTTTCCTTCACCTCAGGCATCAGAAATTAGACCCACGGCTGAAAATTAGAGAACAGATTTTGACTTAATATTCTAACAATTACCACTTTAAAGATGAAATAAGCCAGGGTAAATAAATATTAGCTTTATTTTTGCCTTCGGTCCTTAAACTGTTTGTGACTCTTGACTGGTAAATGGTGGAAGTTTAAGGAATTGTTCTTAGAAATATAAAATGTGTATATGATATTTTGATTGGTTAAAACCATGACAGGTTTCATTTATTTTTAAAAATTTATTTTTAATTAGAAGATAATTACCTTACAATGTTGTGTTGATTTCTGCCTACAACAGCATGAATTAGCCATAAGTGTACACATATCCCCTCCTTCTTAAGCCCCCCTCCCATGTGTAACAGATATTAAATATCTTCTTATATCATGAAAAAGATATGATGCTTCTTCCCAAAGATGGTAAATGTTGCCTTGACATAAGTAGATTATTCAAACAGACGCTTGGAGAGTATAGGCTTGAAAATAAGACAAAATTAACAAGGAGATAAAATTTATCAATATGTACAAAAATTAAAAAGGAAAGATATAAAAGAAATCATTGTTTTTTGTGAATGTTATTTATTTTAAACGCCATAAATACAAACAATAAAAATATATACCCACAGTTCATCAGGAAAATATAATGGAAATAGCAATTTGGATTTCACAGGGCCCAGGACTCAGGAAAGAGGAACTTACAAACTGCTATCTCAGAACTAATTAGCACCAATCAGAATCAAAGTTAATATCTATGCTAACCTGTAAGATGTTCATCATTATCTTCAGATTCATTGATGTCAATAATACAGTCTTCCTCCATATCAAAAATCTTAGGTCCAGAGTAATTCTGAAAATTTTTCAGGATCTTTTTGGTAAATTA
>NW_011494929.1:827685-846004 GCF_000754665.1 Bison bison bison
ATATATATATATCATTTATATATATATATAACATATATACATATATATATATATATAACAATTTATATGTATATAACATATATATATAACAATTTATATGTATATAATTATTTATATATATATTGTTATATATATATATATCACTTCTAGGATCAAAGATGATATTTCTGCTAAGGGCCGTTGCTAACAGAAATGTTGCATTTATATTCTGAACATAGATATATCCTGGTTCAAGGCTGGATGGTGTAGAGAAGAGTAGCATTTACTATATAGGTACTTTTTCCATAAAAGTAAATATGCTGCTGCTGCTGCTAAGTCGCTTCAGTCGTGGCTGACTCTGTGCGACCCCATAGACGGCAGCCTACTAGGCTCCTTCGTCCTTGGGATTCTCCAGGCAAGAACGCTGGATCGGTTTGCCATTTCCTTCTCCAATGCATGAAAGTGGAAAGTGAAAGTGAAGTCGCTTAGTCCTGTCTGACTCTTCGCGACCCCATGGACTGCAGCCTACCAGGCTCCTCCGTCCATGAGAGTTTCCAGGCAAAAGTACTGGAGTGGGTTGCCATTGCCTTCTCCAAAAGTAAATCTAATTATACCTAAAAGATCAGAAAGCATTTGATTAAGAACTTGTAGTCTGGAGCTGGACTTCATGAGTTCAGAGGACTTCCGTTCGTTGTTAGATGGGTGATACCAACAACCTAATTAATTAACTAAACCACTGTTGTTTCTTCCATGAAATAGAGAATCTGGTACGGCTCACTTACACCTGTGTGTGTATATGACAATAAAGTCCTTAGAAAATTGTCTGGCATAAAATGAGCCTTGGGTAAATATTAACCTTAGTTATAATAGTCTGTTTGTTTCCAAGAGGCTGTTGCTGACTTCACCATCTTTTTCAGTTATTTTGTTTTCATTGAGGGAGTATTTCTCAGAAATACATTCTACACATACATTGGGCTTCCCAGGTGGCGCTAGTGGAATAGTACCTCCTGCTAATACAGGAGACGCAGGAGACGGCGGTGTGATCCCGGGCTGGGAAGATCCCCTGAAAAAGGAAATGGCAACCCACTCCAGTATTCTTCCCTGAAAAATTTCAGGAGGAGCCTGGTGGGCTACAGTCCATGGGGCTGTAGAGAGTCAGACAAGACTGAGTGACTAAGCATAGCACATATTCAACACATAACACTATTATTTTTTAAATCTTATCTTCTTTCCAAAGAAGTATAGTATGTGAAAATAACTATTTTTCTTGGTTCAGAAAAAAATGTTTTAATATGTTTAAGTAATTACATTTCAGATATCATCTTGCTTTTATACTCCACTAAAATGAGCAGTAGAGTACTAGTTATCCTAGAAGATACCATCAAAGTTGGAAAAAGAATCTATACTCCCTAAAATTTATGGCAGATGACATTTGTAAACCATTAATCAAGTCTACAATCCCTATGTATTCATAAGGTTACCTAGAAAACTATACACTTATGTGAGGAAAGGCCAGGGAGGAGAAAGGGAAAGGTTACTGTAAGAATTTCTGCTAAATATATAGCTAAATATATATAATCTCAGTATTATAAATAAAATGTAAATGGCACATAAGAAATTGTAATAGAAGGTAGACCAAATGCATATAATTTGCCAATGTCTTTGCAAATTGAGATAATCTATCTTTAAAATAACTCAGACTCATCATAACTGCATAATTTCCCCTTTAATGGTAGGTGGTGTTATATTACTTAAATTCATACATGTGTAGAGATATTCTCCAACATTTCTTCATATCAATTTTAATGGTTACACAGCCATCAAGTAATGAAAACTAGATAAGATGTAAATCAATGTAGGTTTTCCAAAACAAGAATAATAAGAGTGGGAGAGAAGAGTTTGTTTCTGTTATATAATTATTTAATACAATTTTAATTTCATACAGTAAGCTTTATTTGTTATAGTTCCTCTTGCGGGGTGGGGGGTAGATTCTGTGATTTAATGAATAATTTATTTTAAAAGTCCATTCATCTACTGTGAAAGAACTAAACAATTCTAAGGCATTAAGCCAAAAATCAGGATAACATAGTCTAAAAATTAAGAAAATG
Source organism: Bison bison bison (assembly GCF_000754665.1). Classification (NCBI taxonomy): domain Eukaryota; kingdom Metazoa; phylum Chordata; class Mammalia; order Artiodactyla; family Bovidae; genus Bison; species Bison bison. The sequence goes on from NW_011494929.1 coordinate 829,773, forward strand.
TAAAGAATGATATGCCATAATTAAAGAAGGTCACATTGTTTGACTGAGGTGTCAAGTTCAAGATGAGTGTCCATGAAGTGTGGTCAGATCAAACAGGGAAATAGTACTAGCCAGGTCATTTGGACCAGGATCAACTCCTGGTGGCACAGCAGATGTTCTAGGTGGATTACTCTCCTAGGCAATCTGACCTTCTTGACTTACCTGTTTTGCAAACTCCAAGTTACATAAAATTTCAGCTATGGTTTTAATGTTTTTGTGAATATGTACTTGATTATCCCAGAAATTAGATACTAAATACTTACTCATGATCTCCTAGGATGCTAACCTTGCGTCATCATCACATTGTGTTATACTTTATAATTATGCAATTATATATTGCAATTTTTATAACCAGATAAATATTATCACCTTACGAACCACTAGAATAGTATGATCATATTTTATTCATTTTGTATCACTATGAACTAGCATAGTTTATTATAGATATCATTCAGTACCCACATCTGCTGACAAGTTCAACTTTCAATTTCAACTGTGTTAAATATATAGTTCATGGGTTATCTTAGAAATATATCTGTGCAAGTAAGACAGGCAACTTTCAGCTTCTTCACCATATGTGCTGGCATTTTTTCATCCCACCTGCATTCTTGATCCTATTCTTTCCATTCATTTATATTGTTCCCCATGCCCACGTTAGAATGCAAACATTCATTGCTCTTTTTATATTATTATTCCTTTCTAATAATCTTTCTGATTTTACCCAATATCTCCCATGTGCTTTTGTCTAAAGTGTCTCTTATGTCACTAATTGAGAGAAGAAAGATGGTTACTTCCTACAGGCAAATAGTTCGTTGCTCTAATAATTTTGCTAGCACTTTAATGATTAATGATTCTTTAAATCTCTTTCACAAAAACTTTTAAATACTTAAGCTTTATAACACAATAAAGAATTTTAAAAAATGTTTTAAGTATGTATAATGAAGCAGCTTATTCCTCTATGAAAATCTTCATACATTATCATTTTTCAACACAATAATCACATTAGAATATGGAAGAAAAGGTTTTCCCATATGTCTCATCTTTTTATTCCTTCCTTCCATCATTAATCTTCTATATAATTGCAAACTGAAATTCTTAGAGTTTGATGCCTAACAAAAATATTTGAATTCCTTATTGTGCTACTCACAGTGAGGAGACTGACATTGATCAAGAACACAAAGTCTGATTCTTTACACAATATTTAAAATGTACAAATTTACAATGAAAAGTAACACTGTGGAGAGGGGTAGCTATACCCTTATAAGACCAACATGTTTCCATCCTTATAACACATCTAAAATGCTGAATACGAAATATATAACAGTGAAAAATATTTTAAGTCAGTAAACACTCCCTTGACTCTTAGTGAAGGAGATTGCCTTGTAGATATTAAAGTGCTGCCAATGTTAACCACAAGAACAAGATCTGATTATTAAACAACCATACTACACACATTTCAGTTTGTTCATCTATTACATAGTAATTTTGTCTTATGTATTAGTACCTTTATGATCGATCTGATATAACATCACTTTTTATTGAAAAATGAAAGTCGCTCGGTTGTATCTGACACTGCAACCCCATGGCCTGTAGCCTGCCAGGCTCCACTGTCCGTGGCTTTACCAGGCAAGAATACTGGAGCCATTTCCTTCTCCAGGGGATCTTCAAGATCCAGAGACTGAACCCAGGCCTCCTGCACTGCAGGATATTGTGTTATTCTTTACCATCTGAACCTTCAGAGAACCTCTTCTGTACCCTGTGACTATTATAAATTCAATAGTATTTTTCACTTAGTCAAACTGAGTAATGAAATAAACTGCCTATATATTCTTATAATATTCAAAACATGCTTTAAATATACTAAATAATGTGTTTAATTATAAAATATTTGAAAGAATTGCTTATAGAAATACCTTTAAGATTTGTATACACAGAAAAATGTATAATATTTTAAAATCACAAACTATCAGTCATGCATAACTGAGGTGGCAAATGTTACAAAAGGGTTAATAAATATCACTGCTACAACAAAGAAAGTGAAAATTAAGATTATTCTTTCAAATACATCTTAGGATATAATTGAGAATGTCACTAATATTAAAGAGATTTTTTTTTCACTAGGTAGTGGGAACAAAGTGAAAAGTGGAACAAGAAGGATGGAAGTTATATATATATCTTCACTCTTGTATCTTAATTAATTAATAATTACACAATTAAAATAATGTGCTTGAAGGTGACAATGAAAGGTGCTTTGATTTACGCTGAAAAATGTTTTGCCTAAATTATCTTCTAGGAGTTTAACGGGTTTAGGTCTTATCAGTTCAGTTCAGTTCAGTCGCTCAGTCGTGTCCAACTCATTGCAACCCCATGAAATGCAGCATGCCAGGCCTCCCTGTCCATCACCAACCACAAGAGGAGTCTACTCAAACTCATGGCCATTGAGTCGGTGATGCCATCCAGCCAGCTCATCCTCTGTCATCCCCTTCTCCTCCTGCCCCCAATCCCTCCCAGCATCAGGGTCTTTTCCAATGAGTCAACTCTTCACATGAGGTGGCCAAAGTACTAGAGTTTCAGCTTCAGCATCAGTCCTTCCAATGAACACCCAGGACTGATCTCCTTTAGAATGGACTGGTTGGATCTTCTTGCAGTCCAAGGGACTCTCAAGAGTCTTCTCCAACACCACAGTTCAAAAGCATAATTTCTTCAGCACTCAGCTTTCTTCACAGTCCAACTCTCACATCTATGCATGACCACTGGAAAAACCATAACCTTGACTAGATGGGCCTTTGTTGGCAAAGTAATGTCTCTGCGTTTTAATATGCTATCTAGGTTGGTCATAGCTTTCCTTCCAAGCAGTAAGCATCTTTTACTTTCATTGGTGCAATCACCATCTGTAGTGATTTGGAGCCCAAAAAATAGTCAGCCATTGTTTCCACTGTTTCCCCATTTATTTTCCATGAAGTGATGTGAACAGATGCCATGATCTTCGTTTTCTGAATGTTGAGCTTTAAGCCAACTTTTTGACTCTCCTCTTTCACTTTCATCAAGAGGCTTTTTAGTTCCTCTTCACATAAAGGTGGTGTCATCTGCATATCTGAGGTTATTGATATTTCTCCCGGAAATCTTGATTCCAGCTTGTGCTTCTTCCTACCCAGCGTTTCTCATGATGTACCCTGCATAGAAGTTAAATAAGCAGGGTGACAATATACAGCCTTAACGTACTCCTTTTCCTATTTGGAACCAGTCTGTTGTTCCATGTCCAGTTCTAACTGTTATTTCCTGATGTCCATATAGGTTTCTCTAGAGCCAGGTCAGGTGGTCTGGTATTCCCATCTCTTTCAGAATTTTCCATAGTTTATTGTGATCCACACAGTCAATGGCTTTGGCATAGTCAATAAAGCAGAAATAGATGTTTTTCTGGAACTCTTTTGCTTTATCCATGATCCAGCGGATGTTGGCAATTTGATCTCTGGTTCCTCTGCCTTTTCTAAAACCAGCTTGAACATCAGGAAGTTCACGGTTCACGTATTGCTGAAGCCTGGCTTGGAGAATTTTGAGCATTACTTTACTAGCATGTGAGATGAGTGCAATTGCGCAGTAGTTTGAGCATTCTTTGGCATTGCCTTTCTTTGGGGTTGGAATGAAAACTGAACTTTTCCAGTCCTGTGGCCACTGCTGAGTTTTCCAAATTTGCTGGCATATTGAGTGCAGCACTTTCTCAGCATCATCTTTCAGGATTTGAAATAGCTCAACTGGAATTCCATCACCTCCACTAGCTTTGTTCATAGTGATGCTTTCTAAGGCCCACTTGACTTCACATTCCAGGATGTCTGGCTCTAGGTGAGTGATCACACCATCGTGATTATCTGGGTCGTGAAGATCTTTTTTGTACAGTTTTTCTGTGTATTCTTGCCACCTCTTCTTAATATCTTCTGCTTCTGTTAGGTCCATACCATTTCTGTCCTTTTTCGAGCCCATCTTTGCATGAAATGTTCCCTTGGTATCTCTGATTTTCTTGAAGAGATCTCTAGTCTTTCCCATTCTGTTGTTTTCCTCTATTTCTTCGCATTGATCACTGAGGAAGGCTTTCTTATCTCTCCTTGCTATTCTTTGGAACTCTGCATTCAGATGCTTATATCTTTCTTTTCCTCCTTTGCTTTTCATTTCTCTTCTTTTCACAGCTATTTGTAAGCCCTCCTCAGACAACCATTTTGCTTTTTTGCATTTCTTTTTCTTGGGGATTGTCTTGATCCCTATTTCTTGTACAATGTCATGAACCTCCGTCCATAGTTCATCAGGCACTCTGTCTGTCTGATCTAGTCCCTTAAACCTATTTCTCACTTCCACTGTATAATCATAAGGGATTTGATTTAGGTCATACCTGAATGATCTAGTAGTTTTCTCTACCTTCTTCAATTTCAGTCTGAATTTGGCAATAAAGAGTTCATGATCCAAGCCACAGTCAGCTCTCGGTCTTGTTTTTGCCGACTGTATAGAGCCTCTTCATATTTGGCTGCAAAGAATATAATCAATCTGATATCGGTGTTGACCATCTGGTGATGTCCATGTGTAGAGTCGTCTTGTGTGTTGTTGGAAGAGAGTGTTTGCTATGACCAGTGCGTTCTCTTGGCAAAACTCTATTAGCCTTTGCCCTGCTTCATTCCATATTCCAAGGCCAAATTTGCCTGTTACTCCAGGTGTTTCTTGACTTCCTACTTTTGCATTCCAGTCCCCTATAATGAAAAGGACATCTTTTTTGGTGTTATTTCTAAAAGGTCTTGTAGGTCTTCACAGAACTATTCACCTTCAGCTTCTTCAGTGTTACTGGTTGGGGCATAGACTTGGATTACTGTGATATTGAATGGTTTGCCTTGGAAACTAACAGAGATCATTCTGTTGTTTTTGAGATTGCATCCAAGTACTGCATATCGGAATCTTTTGTTGACCATGATGGCTATTCCATTTCTCCTAAGGGATTCCTGCCTGCAGTAGTAGATATAATGGCCATCTGAGTTAAATTCACACATCGCAGTCCATTTTAGTTCGCTGATTCCTAAAATGTCGATGTTCATTTTTGCCATCTCCTATTTGACCAAGTTTCTTGAGAGTCCCTTGGACTGCAAGGAGATCCAACCAGTCCATTCTGAAGGAGATCAGCCCTGGGATTTCTTTGGAAGGAATGATGCTAAAGCTGAAACTCCAGTACTTTGGCCACCTCATGCGAAGAGTTGACTCATTGGAAAAGACTCTGATGCTGGGAGGGATTGGGGGCAAGAGGAGAGGGGGACGGTGGAGGATGAGATGGCTGGATGGCATCACTGACTTGATGGACGTGAGTCTGAGTGAACTCCAGGAGTTGGTGATGGACAGGGAGGCCTGGTGTGCTGTGATTCATGGGATCGCAAAGAGTCGGACATGACTGAGCAACTGATCTGATCTGATCTGATCTGATTTAGGGCTTAATCCATATTGAGCTTATTTGAGTATATGGTGTTAGAGAATGTACTAATTTCATTATTTTGCATTAACTATCCGTATTTCATAGCATCACTTATTGAAGAGAGTGTCTTTTCTCTGTTGTATATTCTTTCCTTCTGTGTTGTAAATTAATTGACCATAAGTGCCTGGATTAATTTATTGGCTCTTCTTTCTTCTCTATTGGTATATGTCTCTGGTTTTGTGCTGGTGCCATGTTGGTTTGCTGGTATAACTTTGTATTATAGTCTGAAGAAAGACCGTATGGTACTTCCAGCTCTCCCCTTTTTACTTAAGATAAGTTTGACAATTTGGGGTTTTCATAGTTCTGCTTAAATTTTATAACTACTTGTTTCAGTTCTGTGAAAAATATCATACAAATTTTGATAGAAACTGAATTAAATGTATAGATTGCTTTGGGTATTATGGATATTTTAAAATACTAATTCTTTTTTTAATTTAAATTTATTTAATTGGAGGCTAATTACAATATTGTGTAGGTTTTGTCATACATTAACATGAATACACCACAGTTGTACACATGTTCCCCATCCTGAACCCCCCTCCTACCTCCCTCCCCATACCATCCCTCTGGGTCATTCCAGTGCACCAGCCCCAAGCTTCCTGTATCCTGCATCAAACCTGGATTGGCAATTCGTTTCTTATATATTATACATGTTTTAATGTCATTCTCCCAAATCATCCCACCCCCTCTCTCTCCCACAGAGTCCAGAAGACTGTTCTATACATTAGTGTCTCTTTCACTGTCTCGCATAGAGTTATCATTACTATCTTTCTAAATTCCATTTATATGCATTAGTACATGATATTGGTGTTTTTCCTCCTGGCTTACTTTACTGTGTATAATAGGCTCCAGTTTCATCCACCTCATTAGAACTGATTCAAATGTATTCTTTTTAATGGCTGAGTAATACTCCATTGTGTATATGTACCACTGCTTTCTTATCCATTCATCTGCTGATGGACATCTAGGTTGCTTCCATGTCCTGGCTATTATAAACAGTGTTGCAATGACCATTGGGGTACACGTGTCTCTTTCAATTCTCATTTCCTTGGTGTGTATGCCCAGCAGTGGGATTGCTGGGTCACAAGGTAGTTCTATTTTCCTTTTTTTAAGGAATCTCCACACTGTTTTCTCCATAGTGGCTATACTAGTTTTCATTCCCACCAACAGTGTAAAAGGGTTCCCTTTTCTCCATACCCTCTCCAGCATTTATTGCTTGTAGACTTTTGGATAGCAGCCATTCTGACTGGTGTGAAATGGTACCTCATAGTGGTTTTGATTTGCATTTCTCTGATAATGAGTGATGTTGAGCATCTTTTCATGTGTTTGTTAGCCATCTGTATGTCTTCTTTGGAGAAATATCTGTTTAGGTCTTTGGCCCATATTTTGATTGGGTCGATTATTTTTCTGGAATTGAGCTGCAGGAGTTGCTTGTATATTTTTGAGATTGGTTCTTTGTCAGTTGCTTCATTTGCTATTATTTTCTACCATTCTGAAGGCTGTTTTTCACCTTGCTTATAGTTTCCTTTGTTGTGCTTAAAAGCACAACAATTTAAATTAAAATTTAAATTAAATTAAATTTATTTAATTTTATTAATTAATTTAATAAATTAAATTAAATTAAACAATTTAAATTAAACTTAAAAAATTTAAGTTTAATTAGGTCCCATTTGTTTATTCTTGCTTTTATTTCCAATATTCTGGGAGTGGGTCATAGAGGATCCTGCTGTGATGTATGTTGCAGAGTGTTTTGCCTATGTTCTCCTCTAGGAGTTTTATAGTTTCTGATGCAAGATTTGGGAGAATGGCATTGAAACATGTGAAATGTCATGTATGAAATGAGATGCCAGTCCAGGTTCAATGCACGATGCTGGATGCTTGGGACTGGTGCACTGGGACGACCCAGAGTGATGGTATGGGGAGGGAGGAGGGAGGAGGGTTCAGGATGGATTTTCTTTTAAAAATTTAGAAAAAATAAATAAATAAATAAACTACAAAAAAAAAAAAAGAACTTTAATCCATTTTGAGTTTATTTTTGTATATGGTGTTAGAAAGTGTTCTAGCTTCATTCTTTTATAAGTGGTTGACCAGTTTTCCCTGCACCACTTGTTAAAGAGATTGTCTGTCCTCCATTGTATATTCTTGCCTCCTTTGTCAAAGATAAGGTGTCCATAGGTGTGTGGATTTATCTCTGGGCTTTCTATTTTGTTCCTTTGATCTATATTTCTGCCTTTGTGCCAGTACCATACTGTCTTGATGACTGTGGTTTTGTAGTACAGCCTGAAGTCAGGCAGGTTGATTCCTCCAGTTCCATTCTTCTTTCTCAAGATTGCTTTGGCTATTTGAGTTTTTTTGTTTTTTTTGTATTTCCATATAAAATGTGAAATTAGTTGTTCTAGCTCTGTGAAAAATACCGTTGGTAGCTTGATAGGGATTGCATTGAATCTATAGATTGCTTTGGATAGTATACTCATATCTTTCCATTTTTCCATTATCTTCAAATTTTTTCAAAGTTTTATAGTTTTCAGAGTATAGGTCTTTCATCTTGATTAAGTTTATTCCAATATGTTTTTCTTTATTCAGTTCAGTTCAGTTCAGTCACTCAGTCATGTCCAACTCTTTGTGACCCTGTGGACTGCAGCACACCAAGCCTCCCTGTCCATAACCAACTCCTGGAGGTTACTCAAACTCATGTCCATTGAGTCAGTGGTGCCATCCAACCATCTCATCTTCTGCCATCCCCTTCTCCACCCGCCTTCAGTCTTTCCGAGCATCAGGATCTTTTCAAATGAGTTAATTCTTTGCATCACGTGACCAAAGTACTGGAGTTTCAGCTTCAGCATCAGTCCTTCCAATGAATATTCAGGACTGATTCCCTTTAGGATGGACTGATTGGATGTCCTTGCAGTCCAAGGGATTCTCAAGAGTTTTCTCCAACACCACAGCTCAAAAGCATCAATCAATTAGTTTCTTTGTCTTGTTTGACAGGATAATAGTGAACCCACTGAACAAATTTGGAAGTTTTCCCTTTTCTTCCTTTTTTTTTTTTTGAGTTAGTTTGAGAAGAATATGTATTATTCTTTCTTTATGTTTGGTAGAATTCTCTTTTGAAGCTGTCCAGTCCTAGACTTTCATTTGCTGAGAGTTTTTTTTTTTTTTTTTTAATTACAAATTCAATTTTACTACTAGTGATTAGCCTGTTAGGATTGTCTATTTCTCCCTGATACAGTCTTAGAAGGTTGTATGCTTCTAGAAACGTGTCCATTTCTTCTAAGTTGTCACATTTGCTGGCATAAAATTGTAGTATTCTCTTGCCATTTTTCTGTATCTCAGTCATATCAGTTATTTTTCTGGATGAGCATTGCTAAATGTTTATCAAATATTTTATTTTATAAAAAGCTCTTAGTTGATATTTTCTGTTGTTTATGGTCTTTATTACATTTACTTCTTCTCTGTTGTTTATTGTGTCCTTCCTTCAGGTGACTGTGTGCTCTGTTTGCTATTCTTGCTTTTTTTTTAAATTTCATTAGCTGATAGGTTAGGTTATTTATTTGAGATTTTGTTTGTTTGTTTCTTGAGATATATCTGTATTGTTATAAGCTTCCCTGTTACAATTGCCTTTTCTGTTTCCCATAGATTTTGAGAAGTTGTGTTTCAATTTTTCTTTCACTTGAGGTGCTGTGCTGCACTTAATCACTCAGTTGTATCTGATTCTTTGCGACCCCATGGCCTGTAGCCTGCCATGCTCTACTGTCCATGGTGATTCTCCAGGCAAAATTACTGGAGTGGGTTGTCATGCCCTCCTCCAGGTACTTGAGGTAGAATCCCTTTGATTTCTTTTTAATTCATTGTAGCATTTAGTAGCATGTTTTTCACTCTCTATGTATTTTTGCTTTCCCATTTTCCTTCATGAAATTGACTTCTAGTTTTATACTCTTGTGGCCAGAAAAAAAAATGCTTGATATAATTTCTTTTTCAAAGTGTTGAGACTTGTTTTGTGGCCTAGCATGTGCGCTATCATGAAAACTATTCCATGTGTACCTATAAAGAATATGTATGCTGCTTTGAATAGAAAGTCCTGTGGATATCTACTAAGTCCAAATGATATGTTGTGTCATTTAGGAAGACTTTTGTGTCATTGATTTTCTGATTGAACAATCTCTCCTTGAGGTAAGGGTTTAGAGTCTCCTACTACTGTTGTGTACTTCCATGGTAGCTTAGTGCTATAGAATTCACCTGCCAATGCAGAAGATGTGGGTTCAACCCTTGTGTCAGGAAAATTCCCTGGAAAATAAATGGCAACTCTCTCCAGTATTCTTGCCTGGGAAATCCCATGGATGGAGGAGCTGGTGGGCTACAGTCCATGCAGTTGTGAAAGAGTTGGACGCCACTTAGTGATTAAACAACAGCTATTCTTGTCAATTGTTCCCTTTATATCTGTTAGCATTTGCTTTTTTATTTAGGTGTATGTTTGTTAAAGCTGGCTTGAAGCTCAACATTCAAAAAACTAATATCATGGCATCTGGTCCCCTCACTTCACAGCAAATAGATGGGGAAACAATGGAAAGAGTGACAGACTTTATTTTGGGGGCTCCAAAATCACTGCAGATGGTGACTGCAGCCATGAAATTAAAAATTCTTGCTCCTTGGAAGAAAAGCTGTGACCAACCTAAAAGCATATTAAAAAGGAGAGACAAAACTTTGACAACAAAGGTCCGTCTAGTCAAACTATGGTTTTTCCAGTAGTCATGTATGGATTTAAGAGTTGGACCAAAAGAAAGCTGAGCACCAAAGAATTGATGCTTTTGAATTGTGGTGTTGAAGAAGATTCTTGAGAGACCTTGTCTGCATGGAGATCAAAACAGTCAATCCTAAAGGAAATCAGTCCTGAATATTCATGGAAGGACTGAACCTGAAGCTCTAAAACTTTGGCCATCTGATGTGAAAAACCAACTCATTTGAAAAGGTCCTGATGCTGGGAAAGATTGAACACAGGAGGAGAGTGGAATGACAGGAGGAGATAGTAGAATGGCATCACAGACTCAATGGACATGAATCTGAGCAAACTCTGGGAGTTGGTGATGGATAGGGAGGCATGGTGCACTATAGTCCATGGGGTCATAAAGAGTTGGATATTACTGAGTGGCTAAACTGAACTGATGTATGTTAAATGAGCAAAATATCCTCTTCTTGTATTGATCCATTTACATTATATAATTCCTTTCTTGACTTGTATTACAAACTTAGGTTTAAAGTCTATTTTGTCTGATATGTGTATTGCTGCATCCACTTTATTGTCATTTCTTTATGTTAATGAAATATATTTGTAGATAGGAACCATCTTTGTATCCTTGCGGTAAGTCCAACTTGATCCTGGTGTATGATTCTTTTTATTGCTTTGGTGAGTAAGCTGGATTTGATGCAAACATGAGTCACGTCCTTCCCCAATGTGTTCTGGCAGCTATCATCTTGATAAGAAATGTGTTTGGAGATGTTGGGATTAGAGCCAAGGCTAGGTGTAAACTGGGGTTTTCCCTCTACTCAGTGGCCAGCAGCACCATACTGAGTTTGGGGTTGGTTCTCAAACTGCTGGAGCAGTAACCCCGAGTTTTGGGTCTGTGATAGCTCCATTTCCCTTAACTTCCTGCACTCCTCACCTCTCAGCACTAGTACTCCCACTGCAAAGGGAAGCAGTACCTGCTCACATGCTGCTGTGGGCCTGAATGCCTTTGTCTTTCACAGCTGTTATCTCCCTTGGGCTGTGACAGTGGTGACCCTGGTTTAGAGCTGTGTAGTAAAACAAGCAGGAAGGGACAACACATCGAGTTCAGACTTGAGCAGATGCTGTGGCTATCACAGGACATCAGCCAGCATCCCCGTCAGTTTCAGTCCACTCTGTCCTCCCTGTTTTAAGAGTAAGCACTTTTACACAGTCTTCAAGAGCAGAGTCCAGGTTTCTCACAGCCCTCTTGTTGCTCTCGTCAGTCTTCCAATCAGCCAAGGATACTCACCTTCTCAATGTGAACCCCAGGCCACTAAGCATGTAGCTCGAATTGCTCGCTCCTAGGAAGGATGTCTGTTAGTGTATTCGCCCTCTTCTTCCAACTCTTCTTCCAGGGGACCTGATCAGTTTACTTCCCTCCCTACTGATTCTCTGTTGATCTTTCTTTAGCCTTTGTTCCACAGGGACTTTCCTGTCAAACTCCATTTTGTTTTCAGTGAGAATTGTTCCTCATATAGATGTATTTTTGATGTTTTCACTGAGGGAGGTGATTTCTATGTCTTTCTACACTGCTATCTGGATCTCATCTTCTTGGATACTACATTCTTTTAAGGAGATATATAATAGGTTCCTTTGTTAATTTTTTTCAGCCCAACTTTCAGAGCAGGTTTTTAATATGTTATATTTCAATATTATTTTGAGATTAATGCCTAACTTTTCAACTTACCACTATACATAATTTTAAATACTCAAAGAAATCATAGCTTTTCTAATTATTAGGACTCATGAGAAAGAGTAAAAGGAGAAAGAAACAAATACTTATTGCCACTTGTTCAAGATGACTTAAAAATATCTCAAATTTTCACAATAACTCCTTGACATACATTTATCATTTCCCTTTCTTTCAAATAAAATAAGGATTTAAAACATTTAAAAACTTGCCAAAATTACATGAAAGGCCAGGTTGCAAACCTAAATCTAATACTGCACTTTTCATAATATATTGTAGCCCATAAGCAGAGAACCCTTATATGTAATCAAGAAACTGTGGAGACTAAAAGAGAAAAAATAAACTTACTAGATTCATAAAAGTTAATCTTACATAAATTTTATAATATGCATAATTGTTGCTGTTTTGCTTGGTAATTAAGATACAACAATAAACTGTTTAGTATACAGTTGCAATTAATATTAAAAAAATCAAATATTTCTGAATCAGAAAAAAAGATATATCTTAGAACAGGAAGGTATTCTAATGTTTTACTGACCTAAACTGCATTCCCTTAATCTTCTATTGAAAAAAATTCATCTAATGAAGTAACTCTTATGAAAACAGAATGGTTCAATAAGTAGCACATGAGTAACCTCAAAATCCATTGTTTTAGAAAGACTTAGTTTACTATCATTAAAAATATCTCTCATACATTCCCAAAAATATAAAAATAAATATTGCATATAGATCACCAAAATAGAAAAATGGTCATTTCAGGTGGAAGTTGTAAAGGAAAATTTTCAAGTAGTTACAATTTTGGACGCAAAATTTGTGAAAAACAAAAATAAAGTCCAAGAAAAAAGAATTTTAAAAAAGAATAAAAATGAAGATTTCTGACAGAAAAAAATTAAATTTGAAAAACATAGTTAGAAAAAACATAAGTGCTTTTAAATTCATAATTAATAAACCAGTTTGAATGAAACTGCTTTGCAAGAAAAGAAAGAAAGCTTGGGGACAGAACAAGAAAAGTCTTGACATATATAAGTCCTATGTATTTTCCACGGTCTTTAGAGTAAGATTTTTTTTTTTTTTAATTTTATTTACCTGAACCCTCCTCCCTCCTCCCTCCCCATACCATCCCCCTGGGCCGTCCCAGTGCACCAGCCCCAAGCACCCAGTACCGTGCATCGAACCTGGACTGGAGACTCGTTTCATACATGATATTATATATGTTTCAATGCTATTCTCCCAAATCTCCCCACCCTCTCCCTCTCCCACAGAGTCCATAAGACTGATCTATACATCGGTGTCTCTTTTGCTGTCTCATACACAGGGTTATTGTTACCATCTTTCTAAATTCCATATATATGCGTTAGTATACTGTATTGGTGTTTTTCTTTCTGGCTTACTTCACTCTGTATAATAGGTTCCAGTTTCATCCATCTCATTAGAACTGATTCAAATGTATTCTTTTTTTTTTTAATTTTTTTTATTATTATTTTTTTTAATTTTATTTTATTTTTAAACTTTACATAATTGTATTAGTTTTGCCAAATATGGCTGAGTAATACTCCATTGTGTATATGTACCACTGCTTTCTTATCCATTCATCTGCTGATGGACATCCAGGTTGCTTCCATGTCCTGGCTATTATAAACAGTGCTGCGATGAACATTGGGGTACACGTGTCTCTTTCCCTTCTGGTTTCCTCAGTGTGTATGCTGCAGCAGTGGGATTGCTGGATCATAAGGCAGTTCTATTTCCAGTTTTTTAAGGAATCTCCACACTGTTCTCCATAGTGGCTGTACTAGTTTGCATTCCCACAAACAGTGTAAGAGAGTTCCCTTTTTTCCACACATTTTTATAGAGGCAATTATGATCTCAAACCAGTTGACCTTAAGATAGGTACGATTTTCAATGGGCTTGCCTTAACCCAGTGAACTCTTAAAACAGACTGGGATTTTGTAGAAGTCAGAAAGTTCAAGCATAAGAGGGATTTGAAGAAAGAGAGATGTCCTGTTGGCCACTTTGATGAATGAGGGAGCTACATGGCAAGCAATGCTGGAAACCTGTAGGACCTTTTGGGAGAATGGCATTGAAATATGTATAATATCATATATGGAACGAGTCACTAGTCCAGGTTCTATGCATGATACTGGATGCTTGGGGCTGGTGCACTGGGACGACCCAGGGGGATGGTATGGGGAGGGAGGAGGGGGGAGGGTTCAGGATGGGAAACACATGTATACCTGTGGTGGATTCATTTCGATATTTGGCAAAACCAATACAATATTGTAAAGTTTAAAAATAAAATAAAATGAAATGCTTTAAAAAAATAAACGTGTTAATGTATGTGTATGTCTTAAATTTACATTTGATTTTGCCTCACTGTTCACAGTGAGTTTTTATAAATGTGATCAGAAATATTCCATTGTTATCAGGAAGGAGGGAAAGAGACAAGAAAAGCTGTAGTTAATCCCCAAAATGCATAATTTATCAAGATAGGATTGCTATCATGTAAAAAGAGAATGTTTAAGTTCTCACTCAAATGTACATATCATTCAGATATTATTTACAGAAATGTGTATACTTTAATCATACTCTGTATATAAAATCAGAGGAAGAGTGTGAATCAGAAGAGGGTAATTAATCAAGACTGTATTCCTCTATCAGATAGGTTACCCTAATCACTAAACATTCTTATAGGATTTCATATGAATGTAGTGATTAATCAAAGGTAATTTTAAAAATTTAAGTATATCTGAAAAAAAAATAATATACAACTGGCATCAGTAAGGACACCAGCATCTCAGTCCTAAGTGGCAAGGAAATAAACTCTGCCTCATACAGGTGAGCTTCTAAGAGGTCTCCAAGTGATGACAATACACCCAATACACCTTGGTTTCAGTCTTGTAAGACCTATAGCAGAAACGTCAGTCTTACCATGGTGGAAAGTCTGACCTATAGCACTGTGAGATAATAAATAAGAGTGAAGTTTTAAGCTGTTCATTTTGTGATAATTTGCTGCATAGCAATATAAAACTAATATAGCCCAATATGAAACACCCTTGCTTCTTTCTTTTCTTCTTTTATACAACTATACAGTATTATCATATGTATAATTGACATACAAAGAACTGCACATATTAATGTGCACAATTTCATGAGTTTACCATATTCAGAATTCCATGATGACATCGAGGGAACAGGCATAGCCACCACATCCCAAAGTTTCCTCATGTTCCTCTGTTTTTGTTTTATTTGTTTTTCTTTTTTCCTTTCTTTCTTTTTTTTTTTTTGTTTTTTTTTGTTTGTTTGTTTGTTTTCAGATTTGTTCTGGATGTCACACCTTATGTAGATGGCCCTAGATATATGCTCTGCAAAATATCAGCTGAACACCAGGAGCCAGCAGATGACAGATGACCCAGACAATGAAGATATTTATGAGATGTGTTAACAAAGCTGTCTCATAACACTGCAAAACCACCCCAACTAATGTCAGGGCTCTTGAATTGGTATTTAATTCAGTTTACTATTTGCTATTTTGTTGTTGTCCTTAGTTTAAAATTGAAATATAAGCCTATACAAGTACAGCTAAGAGCCCAATCTGAGGGACCAAATATTCTTTACCAGTATTTTGGTTGACACTTCCATCGATTTTGAATAAAGTACAGTATTGGCATATGAATTCTCTCTTCCATTCAAATGGGTCTTTCCAATAAGGATGCTTTTTATGTAAATATAAACCTAGGAAGATGATTCCTCTGTAATGTTTTCTATGCCAAGACCAACCTGACTTCTAATGTAATAATTTAGGGCTACAATTCAACCTATCTTATTCAAAAGAATTATTCAACATAATATCTTAGGACATCATGATCCACTATGTATTGCTGTTATTGAAAGTACATAGTTTTTCCTTCCAAAATAGGCTTTCCTTCCTCAAACCCAGAAAGAATAGTAGGAGTCACATTACTTTTTAGATAAGAAAACTTGAGCCCAAAAGTTAAATCAAACATTTATATTGAGGGTCTTAAAAACTAAAAATATTGTTTAGACACAATGAACCAATTGAGAAAATAATAATGCAAAAACATCAAAATCTAATGCACTATAAGTGTTATAAAATGTAGGCACTTAATTAATGTTAAAATAAATAAGATATTTTTAACTATGGATGATCAAAAAAAAACTGTTTTAAAGTTGATAAAAGTATATCCCTTAGAGGAAGTGTTCTATTTTTCAAAGAAAGCTACCGT
>NW_011494929.1:846104-852426 GCF_000754665.1 Bison bison bison
TACCGTATAAATATCTGTGTGTGTGTGTTCAACTGCTCAGTCATGTCTGACTCTTTGCAACCCTATGGACTGTGGCTTGTCAGACTCCTCTCTCCATGGAATTTTCCAGGCAAGAATACTAGAGTGGGTTGCCATTTCCTACTCCAGGGGATCTTTCTGACCCAGGGATCAAATTATCTCCTGCATCTCCTGCATTGGCAAAAATATTTTTTACCACTTCACCACCTTGGAAACACCTATAAATGTCATTACACTGAGGAAAATATTATAGCCAACCAATATCTCAATCCTGGACCACACCCTGCATGGTTTCTCCCACTGTTTCCAAATTCAAAGCCATAATAAAAATTTAGCTTTCACACTAGTAGATTTAATTTTTAAAATTTCTCAGTTATGTCTCATAATCTTAAGACTGTCTTCAACACAATCTTGCTTCATATTTATTAGTCTACATTGTCTATTTTAGATTTGTGATTTTTCTCTTCCTCCTAGTGATGCTCAGCATTATGTTTTCATTTCATCATCATAATCTTGCATCAGCACAAGTCCAGAATATTTTTAAAAAGTAAATATTATACCTGTACACTTATTTTTTGTTGTTGTTTAGTTGCTAAGTCATGTCCAACACTTCGTGACCCCATGGACTGCAGCCTCCCAGGCTCCTCTGTCCATGGAATTATCCCTACAAGAATAGCTGAGTTGGTTGCATTTCCTTCTCCAGGGGATCTTCCCTACCCAGGAATTGGACCCATATCTCCTGTTGCAAACAGATTCTTAATCAGTGAGCCATCAGTGAAGCCCACTTAATGCGAATGTGTCATGAAGCAGCTAACTACTTTGTGTTACGCCACTATAGCCATAGCATACTCTGCATAATTTTTGTTTCTCATGTGTAGCTTGTTTTTTTTTTATAAGTGAGCCATTAATTTTAAGAGACCACTTGTTTCAATAAATATTTCTTGCCCATCTCTTAAGAGAAAGACATTCCAGTGGATGATGAAGAATGATATAATGAATAGCAGATAGATAGTCTTATGCATCAAGAACTTTATGGTCTCTATAAGACAACATTGGGCACACCTATTCACACCTATTTCAGTGAAGTTATGCCTGCTCCCAATATCTATATTATCCAGATTAGAGCAAGGAATAGAAAATATATGAAGGTGGAACCAGTACAGTGCTCACCCAAAGGAAAATAAGGTTAACTTTATCTTGTAACCTTCCTACCCCTCATCTCCTGTTAGTGCCTATCTCTGCTTTCCCAGGATACTATTATTATCCAATTAATGCATTAACTTAACTGTGCTTCTCTTCCTCAAGCTAGAGTCAGGTTCCAAAGTTACCTTTTTTTTTACATGTTTACAACTATCAATCTCCCCTTCCAGCTGTCTAAGTTTAGAGATAGTGTGTTTGCCTATACATACACATGCACTGGTATAAGAAAAGAAATGATGACTTTGCATTAATAAACAACATGCTTAGTATTCTAAAGCTTTTTTTTTTTTTTTGTACAAAATTTGTATACAGTCATTCTTCCCACCACTCTCTGTCTCTCTCTCTCTCTATCACACACACATACATACACACACACACACACACACACACAAGAACACAATTTATGTAATCTGTCTGTATTATAAATTGGAATCCAACATTTGGTATTTATCTCTAAAATATTAGGCAAACTAAATTCCTTGAGCTTCAGTCTCATCTCTAGAATTAATTATAATAAATTACAAAGGTAATAAATTACTTCTTAAAGTAAAGATACATTTTATGGAATTGAGATATAATCAAAATTCCTAGCAGAATTTGAGAACATAATAAACACTCAATAAATGCCATTCTCCCCTTATCCCAGCAAAAATAATGATCTAATCTAAGAAACCATAAACATTTTAATCTATTTTGAGGTTATAAACATTTATCTATAAAACATGTGTTAAAGCTCCTATAATAATTGCAATTTGTAAATGAACAACTGTGCACATATCTAATTTCTTCATTTAAAAAATCACATGAGCAATTCTGGAAAGTATTACAGTCATTATAATGAAGGAACTGAGATCAAGAATAGTTAAATGACTTGTTCAGCACCACAGTATAATTAATAATGGAAGTAATTTAGGTCAATATAGATATTTTTACATTGTCTTTTTACAGGGTTTCCTAGGTGGCACAGAAGTAAAAAAGTCTGCCTGCCAATGGAGAAAAGGAAATGACAAATGACTCCAGTAGTCTTGGCTAGGAATCCCCATAGACAGAGGAGCCTGGTGGACTACAGTTCATGGGGTCTCAAGACAGATGGACATGACTTAGCAACTTAACAACAATAAAATTATTAAGCTTAAAATGTACTAATAAATATAAAGAATAGTCACTGGCACATTGTAAATCCTATGCAAATGATGGTTAAAATTGTTAATTCATTATCTAACACAAAATAATGCCACATATGTTGAATAAATGAATTATTTACAATTTTTAAATTATAAAGAGATATATGTGAGAGAAACACAGAAGCATTAGATATTATTTTTTACAAAACAAAAGCAAAGAATACAGTTGGAATGAAAGTTCTAGCATCTAGTTTGATTCTTATGTTAATAAAAAATAAAAGTCCAACTGTCTGCAACCCCATGGACTCTAGTCCGCCAGGCTCCTCTGTCCGTGGGATTTCCCAGGCAAGAATACTGGAATGGGTTGCCATTCCCTTCTCCAGTGGATCTTACCCACCCAGTGATTTAACCTGAGTCTCCCACACTGCAGGTGTGTTCTTTACTGTCTGAGCCACCAGGGAAGCCCCAGAATACAGAACCCATCAAGTGCATTTTTCCCAGAGCCCAGATCATTATGAGCCCAGAAGCCCATAGCTTCTCCATGTAGACAAGTTCCTAAAATACAGCTGAGCTAAAAAGTCTTTTCAAAGCACACTGTGAGATATCTAGGGGGAAAAATATTTACTTTAATAACACATTTACATTTGTACTTTTAATTGATGTGCTGTGACATTATTTACTTTGAGATTATGAAGCTGGCAAACATCTTTTTCCCCATGTTACTGAATCTCTGAAGATTTATCTACTTTGACCACATACTTTAAATTGAATACATATGTGGGAGGAATTCCCATTTGAGTTTCCATGGTATCAAAGTATTTTTCTGTTTAACTCATGCTTCACTACTTTGTTTTAATAATTGTCTTTGTATGGAAGCATACCTTTTCCTGGAGGCATTTTTTTTGTAACTTCCCCAAAGTTTTTGTATTGATTTAGATATTTCAGCAATAAAAGATTATGTAGAGTGATGCCAATAAGATGACAAGCAGACAATTCCAGACCCTCCTTCCACTCATAGAGACACTGATGAAACAACACATGCACTAATTCAATTTGTATGAAATCCATAAACCAGATAAAATATTCCTACACCCTATACAAACACAAAACTAGCCACATCACAGCCAGAATTTTTTATATCTTTTCACCTTTGTTGATCCCCCCAGTGCAGTGCCACATGAACAGAAGAAAATTCACAGCTCTTAGCTTCTTCCTAAGGAAAGAAAGAGGAGACCAGACCATTCATCCAACATACTAGGTTTTCAGGGGAGTTTCTTGAGAGATAGACTCTGCCCTGGCTGTCTTATACTGCAGACAATATTCTAGATCCCTTACAGTCCCTGAGCAGAAAAAGAAAGAAAGAAAGAATGTAAGGGAAGCATGCTGCTTCTCCAGTGACAGAGACCAATGCAGCTCATTGGCCACCTGTAAAGAGGGAAAAAGAAGAATGGATTTTATGTCCTATATTCATTTTGGCTTTACAGGAGGCTGTTCAAGGAACCACTTTCTATCTAACCCAATTTGGGTTGCTAAAGAAAGCCACATACTATAGATTGCTAGGGGTCTCTGAGAACAAAAAAATGTAGGGTGGCATGTTGCTACCTTAGAGGACCCATCAAATAGCAGATTAACACCAAAGGAAATGAAAGGCTATGAGCTCCCATGAGAAAAAGAAACTAGAAGATGACTCTAATTAAGAATCTGCAAGTCCAGAGAAGACATCCACAGAGAAAGATTGAGAGATCCTCTGAATCTCCAGCTGAGCTGAATGGTGAAAGTCTTTCTTTGTTAGAAGTCCATGAAGACTAGGATAAATGGCATATTTGGACATGTTGATACTGGTACAAAGTTACAAGGAATGCAAAGAAACAGGAGGAATGCACCAATTAAAGGAATAAAGATAAACTCTAGAAACAGACTCTAAAGAAGATATATGTTACCTGACAAAAACTTCAAAATAACAGTCAAAAATAGGCTAAACAAGATGAAAACAGTGATGTATAAACAAAACTAGAATTTCAGTAGAGACAGAAAATATTTAAAGAATCATCAAATTTGAAGCTAAAAAAATGAAATAAATAAACTAAAAAATTCACTAGAGGGATTCAACAACAGACTTGAATAAGCCGAGAAAAAAAATGGTAAACTCAAAAACAGGTCATTTGAAATTATCTAGTCTGAGGAACAAAACTAAACCATGGAGAAAAAAAAAATGAAGAAAGCTAAAGGACTAATGAGCCACCATCAAAGAGACAATTTTTGAGAGTCTCAGAAGGAGAAAGGGGCAGAAAGTTTAGCTAAAATAATAATGACTAAATTCTTCTAAAATCTAGGGAAGGAAAAAGACATTCAGATTCAAGAAACCAAACAATCTAAACTATGAATCAAAAGAGATTTGCATAAATTTTAGGTTAAAAGTTAAAAGACAGGAGTATTATTAATAAGGAAAATGACAAAATATTGTTAACGGTTATGCAATTCTTTTTGTTGTTTGGTCACTAAGTTATGTCAGACTCTTTTGTAAACCCATGGACTGTAGCCTGCCAGTCTCCTCTATCCATGGGATTTCCTAGGCAAGA
Source organism: Bison bison bison (assembly GCF_000754665.1). Classification (NCBI taxonomy): domain Eukaryota; kingdom Metazoa; phylum Chordata; class Mammalia; order Artiodactyla; family Bovidae; genus Bison; species Bison bison. The sequence continues at coordinate 851,026 of NW_011494929.1, forward strand.
ATACTGGAGTGGGTTCCATTTCCTTCTCCAAGAGATCTTCCTGACCCAGGAATCAAACCTGCATCTCCTTCACTGGCAGGTGGATTCTTTACCACTGAGCCACTTGGGAAGCTTGTTCAATTCAGTTCAGTCGTTCAGTCGTGTTCAAGTCTTTGCAACCCCATGGACTCCAGCACACCAGGCTTCCCTGTCCATCACCAACGCCCAGAATTTGCTCAAACTCATGTCCATCGAGTCAGTGATGCCATCCATCCATCTCATCCTCTGTTGTCCCCTTCTCCTCCTGTCTTCAATTTTTCCCAGCATCAGAGTCTTCTTCAGTTAGTCAGTTCTTCATTTCACAACAGATGGCCAAAGTACTGGAGCTTCAACTTCAGCATCAGTTTTTCCAATGAACATTCAGGACTGATTTCCTTATGATTGACTGGTTCAATGTCCTTGCAATCCAAGGTACTCTCAAGAGTCTTCTCCAACACCACAGTTCGAAGGCATCAATTCTTCGGAATTGTATACACAGTATACAATTGGGAACCTTGTATATACAGTATAAAATGTAAATTGTCATATAACAACAAAGAGTGTTTGTGTGTGTAGGCTAAAAGTATAGAGATTTTGTATATGATTAAGACATTTTATATAACTACAAAGAAAATATCTAGCAAACATACACATACACACACACACACAAAGAATCAAAACATCTCAGTATAAAATAAACAATAAATGAGACACACACAAAAATTGCAAAAGATAGAAAGATATACAGAGCTATCTTATATATAAATGGATTAAATTCCCCAACCAAAAGATAATAACCCAATGGACTTTCAAAAACTTTAAAAAAAAAAGCACACAGCTAAATGATGTCTACAACAAAGTCACATTCAATTTAAGTATAAAAATAGGATGAAAGTAAAAGAAAAAGATTATTCTATACAAATAGTAAGCAAGAGATAGCCAGAGTAACTATGCTCATATCAAACAAGGTAGAGTTTAATGTCAAAAAATGTCCAAAGAAAAAAGAAACACACTATACAAGAGAAAATGGTCAACATACATGGATATATAAAAATTGTAAATAATATGTGTACATTGGTGTACCTAAATCTATAAAACAAACATTGACAGATCAGAAAGGAATGATGGACACTAAAACAAAATAGAGACTTCATTGTCCTACTTTCACTAATGAATATATCACATAGGTAGAACATCAAAAAGGAATCAGTGGACTTGCTTGAAGAGACACATACACTACTCCACCCAACAGCCCAGATAGTTTTATCAAGACGACATGGTCATTCTCCAGGATAAATCACACATTGTACTACAATGTGTATAAATATATTATATATATATTTATATATTTACATAAATTATATATATATTCATATATTTATA
>NW_011494929.1:853325-853810 GCF_000754665.1 Bison bison bison
AAATAATGTATATATAATACACATTACATTATATATAATTATAACCTTTATAATTATTATAAATTATTAAAATAATGTAATAATATAATACATATTATATTTATAAATTGTAATTATTATTTATATATAATACAATTATATTCACATGTATATGTATATATATACATTATATAATAATGCATATGTGTAAACATACATACATTATATATACAATAGATATATACATTATTATAAATATATACATTATATACACATTATTATACATCACTTACACATTTATAATATATACATTATATATATCATATATAATACATATATACATTATTATAAATGTATACATTATAATATATATATAATATATATATATGTACATATAATTCCGTTCGGTTCAGTTCAGTCGCTCAGTCATGTCTGACTCTTTGTGACCCCCGCAGTACTCCAGGCTCCCTTTCCGTCACCCATTTCTGGAGTTCACTCACATTCAC
>NW_011494929.1:854412-854868 GCF_000754665.1 Bison bison bison
AATCATAAGGGATTTGATTTAGGTCATACCTGAATGGTCTAGTGGTTTTCCCTACTTTCTTCAATTTCAGTCTGAATTTGGCAATAAGGAGTTCATGTTCTGAGCCACAGTCAGCTCCTGGTCTTGTTTTTTGTGACTGTATAGAGCTTCTCCATCTTTGGCTGCAAAGAATATAATCAATCTGATTTCAGTATTGACCATCTGGTGATGTCCATGTGTAGAGTCTTCTCTTGTGTTGTTGGAAGAGGGTGTTTGTTATGACCAGTGCAATTTCTTGGCAAAACTCTATTAGTCTTTGCCCTGTTTCAGTCCGTATTCCAAGGCCAAACTTGCCTGTTACTCCAGGTGCCTCTTGACTTCCTACTTTTGCATTCCAGTCCCCTATAATGAAAAGGACATCTTTTGGGGTGTTAGTCTAGAAGGTCTTGTAGGTCTTCATAGAACCATTCAACTTAA
>NW_011494929.1:854968-855847 GCF_000754665.1 Bison bison bison
AAAAAATAAAGTCTGACACCATTTCCACTGTTTCTCCATCTATTTCCCATGAAGTGATGGGACCGGATGCCATGATCTTCGTTTTCTGAATGTTGAGCTTTAAGTCAACTGTTTCACTCTCCACTTTCATCAAGAGGCTTTATAGTTCCTTTTCACTTTCTGCTATAAGAGTGGAGTCATCTGCATATCTGAGGTTATTGATATTTCTCCTGGCCAATTTGATTCCAGCTTGTGATGCTTCCAGTCCAGAATTTCTCATGATGTACTCTGCATATAAGTTAAATAAGCAGGGTGACAATATACAGCCTTGACGTACTCCTTTTCCTATTTGGAACCAGTCTGTTGCTCCATGTCCAGTTCTAACTGTTGCTTCCTGACCTCCATATAGATTTCTCAAGAGGCAGGTCAGGTGGTCTGATATTCCCATCTCTTTCAGAATTTTCCACAGTTTATTGTGATCCACACAGTCAAAGGCTTTGGCATAGATAATTTATATATATATATATGTATATAATGTATATAGGTATATATATACATTATATTGTATATATAATTATATATATGTATAGTCAATAAAGCAGAAATAGATGTTTTTCTGGAACTCTCTTGCTTTTTCCATGATGCAGCGGATGTTGGCAATTTGGTCTCTGCCTCCTCTACTTTTCTAAAACTAGCTTGAACATCAGGAAGTTCACGGTTCACATATTGGCTTGGATAATTTTGAGGATTACTTTACTAGCGTATGAGATGAGTGCAATTGTGCGGTAGTTTGAGCATTCTTTGGCATTGCCTTTCTTTGGGATTGCAATGAAAACTGACCTTTTCCAGTCCTGTGGCCACTTGTGAGTTTTCCAAATTTGCTGGCATATTGAGTGCAGC
>NW_011494929.1:856647-857018 GCF_000754665.1 Bison bison bison
GTTCGCTGATTCCTAGAATGTTGACATTCACTCTTGCCATCTCCTGTTTGACCACTTCCAATTTGCCTTGATTCATGGACCTGACATTCCAGGTTCCTATGCAATATTGCTCTTTACAGCATCGGACCTATCACCAGTCACATCCACAGCTGGGTATTCATTTTGCTTTGGCTCCATCCCTTCATTCTTTCTGGAGTTAGTTCTCCACTGATCTCCAGTAGCATATTGGGCACCTACTGACCTGGGGAGTTTCTCTTTCAGTATCCTATCATTTTCCCTTTTCATGCTGTTCATGGGGTTCTCAAGGCAAGAATACTGAAGTGGTTTGCCATTCCCTTCTCCAGTGGACCACATTCTGTCAGATCTCTCCT
>NW_011494929.1:857118-862014 GCF_000754665.1 Bison bison bison
GCAACAGACTGGTTCCAAATAGGAAAAGGAGTACACGTCAAGGCTGTATATTGTCACCCTGCTTATTTAACTTATATGCAGAGTACATCATGAGAAACACTGGACTGGAAGAAACACAAGCTGGAATCAAGATTGACGGGAAAAATATCAATAATCTCAGATATGCAGATGACACCACCCTTATAGCAGAAAGTGAAGAGGAACTCAAAAGCCTCTTGATGAAAGTGAAAGTGGAGAGTGAAAAGGTTGGCTTAAAGCTCAACAACAGAAAACGAAGATCATGGTATCCGGTCCCATCACTTCATGGGAAATAGATGGGGAAACAGTGGAAACAGTATCAGACTTTATTTTTCTGTGCTCCAAAATCACTGCAGATGGTGACTGCAGCCATGAAATTATAAGACGCTTAATCCTTAGAAGGAAAGTTATGACCAACCTAGATAGCATACTGAAAAGCAGAGACATTACTTTGCCAACAAAGGTTCGTCTAGTCAAGGCTATGGTTTTTCCAGGGTCATGTATGGATGTGAGAGTTAGACTTGAAGAAGGCTGAGTGCCGAAGAATTGATGCTTTTGAATTGTGTTGTTGGAGAAGACTCTTGAGAATCCTTTGGTCTGCAAGGAGATCCAACCAGTCCATTCTGAAGGAGATCAACCCTGGGATTTCTTTGGAAGGAATGATGCTAAAGCTGAAACTCCAGTACTTTCGTCACCTCATGGGAAGAGTTGACTCATTGGAAAATACTCTGATGCTGGGAGGGATTTGGGGGCAAGAGGAGAAGGGGATGACAGAGGATGAGATGGCTGGGTGGCATCACTGACTCGATGGACTTGAGTCTGGGTGAACTCTGGGAGTTGGTGATGGACAGGGATGCCTGTCGCAAAGAGTCGGACACGACTGAGTGACTGATCTGATCTGATATATATGTATATTTTATATAATTAATATACATCATTATAATAATATAATGATAATATAATATAATAAATATATTTATAAATTTTATAATTATTGTTTACATTATATATAATATTAATAATCATATATAATATATGCTATATTGATATATTATGATATATTGTATATTATGGTATATTATAATATATTGTATATAATTATATATATTATATATATAATACATATATATACATAATTGCTATTGGTAGCTAAGTCACTTCAGTCATGTCTGACTCTTTACGACCCCATAGATGGCATGCCACCAGGCTCCGCCATCCCTGGGATTCTCCAGGCAAGTACACTGGAGTGGGTTGCCATTTCCTTCTCCAATGTAAGAAGTGAAAAGTGAAAGTGATTTCACTCAGTGTTGTCTGACTCTTCGTGACCCCATGGACTGCAGCCCACCAGGCTCCTCTGTCCATGGGATTTTCCAGGCAAGAGTACTGGAGTGGGGTGCCATTGCCTTCCTCGATATACATAATATATATGCATATATATATGTATATAAAATAAGCCTTAATAAATGTAAGAAGATTGAAATTATAGCAAGTATCTTTCCCAACCACAATAGAATGAAACTAGATATCAGTAGCAGAAAGAAAGCTAAAAAAAATTACAAATATGTGGAAATTAAACAGCACATTCTTGAACAACCAATGGATTAAAGAAGAAATTAGAGGATAAAGTTGAAAGTAGCTTTACACAAAATTTTTAAAATATATCAAAACTAATAGGATGCATCAAAAAAAGTACTCATAACAAAGTTTATAGCAATAAACCTCTACATTAAAGAGAATAAAGCAACATCAAATAAACTAACACCACACATACAAAAACTAGAAAAAGAACAAATTAAGCCCAAAGATAACAGAAGAAAGTTTTTAAACTAAAAAAAAAGAAAGAAAGAAAATAATCTACAAAATAAAAGTTGTTTTTTTGAAAAGACTACAAAGTTGACAAAAATGTTAGCTAGATAACATTAAAAAAGTGAATTAAATAAAATTAGAATGAAAAAGGTGACATTAAATCTGATTCCACAGAAATAAGAGAAATTATAATAAATAATTATACTTTAACATATTGGATAGCCTAGAAAAAAATGGGAAAACTTATAAACAAAAACCTTACCAATACTTTATAATAAAAATATAGAAAACATGAACAGACCTGTCATGAAAAAAAAAAAAAAAGATTAAGTAAATAATCACCAACCTCCCAACAAAGGAAAACTCACAATCAGATGGCTTCATTGGAGATGTCTACCAAATATTTAAAGGAGAATTAATATTGATCCATATCAAACTATTCAAAATTCTAAAGATGTCAGGTACATTTCCAAACTCATTTTATGACAGCAGAGTTAACCTGATACCAAAGTCATACCAAAGTTATTCAGGAACAATACAAGAATAGAAAATTACAGATTGATAACCCTAATGAACATGGATGCAAAGACCTAACAAAGTACTAGTAACCAAATTCACAGCAGATTAAAAAGGATTATAATTGTACTTACCATGATCAAGTAAGATTTATGCTACGATGCAAACAGGGTTCAAAGTATGCAAATCAATAAATATCATACACCACACTAACATAATGAAAGACAAAAATCACATGATCATCTCAGTGTAGATGTAGAAAATGCATTTGATAAATATAGCATCTTTTTGTAATAAAGAATCTCAGCAAACATAGTATGGAACGAATGTACTTCAACATAATAAGGCATCCAGATTAGAAGAGAAGAAGTAAAACTGCCTCTGTTGGCAAATAACATAATCTTACATATGAAAAACCTCTGAAAACTTCACAAATACACATACACACACACGTCAGCATGAAAAAAAAAACAGTCTTTTCTATATACTAAAAATGAATTATTCTAAATGTGTAATATTCCCAAATATAGTAACAATGAATTATCCAAAAATAAAAATTTAAATTATCTAATTTATAATAGCATTAAAAAGAATAAAATCCTTCAGATCAAACTTTACTAAGAAGGTTAAAGACTTGTGTACTGAAAACTACTAAACATTGATGGAAGACATTAAGAAGACAAATGAATAAAAGATATCATGCATCCATGAATTAGAAGAATTAATATTATTAAAATGTCTACAGTACCTAAAGAAATCTATAGATTTATTAAAATCCTAATGGCATTTTTACAGTAATAATTAATTTCTAAAACTTATATGGAGCCAGAAAGGATTCTGAATACCCAAAACAATTTTGACAAAGAACAAATCTGAGAGCATCACTATTCTGATTTAAAATACATTTCAAAGCTTCAGTAATTAAAACAGTATGGTATTGGCATAAAAATAGACATGTGTATTAACAAAAGAGAATAGAGAGCCTAGAAATGAGACTACACATACACAGTCAACTAATCTTCAAAAAGGGTAACAAGAATACACAATGGGGAAAACACAGTCTCTTCAATCTGGTATTAAGATAACCAGTTATCCACATACAAGAAAATTAGATTGGATCCTATCATACACCATACATAAAATTAAGCTCAAAATAGATTAAAGACTTAAATGTAAGTCTGAACCTATAAAACTCCTGGTAGTAAAAATAAGGGGAAAGCTTCATGACATTGTCTTTGGCAATGATTACTTGGATGTGACATCAAAAGCATAAGCAACAAAACAGACAAGAGGGACCACATCAAACTAATACTTCTGAACAACAAAGGAAACAATCAACAAGATGAAAAGATACTATTAAAATAAAGATAACAACATTGATAAAATGTTGAGAAATTGGAAAATTTTTACCTTGTTGTAATAATATAAAATAGTGTAGACACTATGGAAAACAGTACATAATTTTCTTAAAAAATTAAAAATAGAAACTACCATATGACTCATCAGTCTCACTTCTGTATGTATATCCAAAAAATTAATATCATGATCTCAAAAAGATATTTTCAGGCCCAGGGTAACTGCAGCACAAGTCACACTAGCTAAGAGGGAGAAATAGTCTAAATGTCCATCAACAGACCAACTGGTAAAGAAACGTGTTATATTCATACAATGGAATAATATTCAGCCACAAAAAAGAAGAAAATCTTGTCAAATATTACAACACAGATGAATCTGGAAGGCATTACACTAAGAAAATGTCAGTCACAAAAGACAAATACTGTATGATTCCATTTATATGAGGTGTATAAACTAGTCAAACTCATTAAAGCAAAAGTAGAATGGTGGTTGCCAGGAATTCTAGAGGGAGAAATGGGAGGCTGCTGTTCACTACATGTAAGTTTTTGCAGATGCTTAAGATGAAAAAGTTATAGAGATCTTTGGTACAACACTGTATTTATAGTTAATAATATTTTGCTGCAAACTTAAGAATTTAAGAGAGTAGACCCCATATTATGTGTTTTATAGCATTAAAAAAGAAAATATTTAAATTAAAATAACTAAAGACTGAACCGTGAACTTCCTGATGTTCAAGCTGGTTTGAGAAAAGGCAGAGGAACAAGAGATCAACTGCCAACATCTGCTGGATCATGGAAAAAGCAAGAGAGTTCCAGAAAAACATCTATTTCTGCTTTATTGACTATGCCAAAGCCTTTGACTGTGTGGATCACAATAAACTGTGGAAAATTCTGAAAGAGATGGGAATACCAGACCACCTGACCTGCCTTTTGAGAAATCTCTATGCAAGACAGGAAGCAACAGTTAGAACAGGACATGGAACAACAGACTGGTTCCAAATAGGAAAAGGAGTACACTAAGGCTGTATATTGTCACCCTGCTTATTTAACTTATATGCAGAGTACATCATGAGAAATGCTGGACTGGAAGAAACACAAGCTGGAATCAAGATTGCCAGGAGAAATGTCAATAACCTCAGGTATGCAGATGACACCACCCTTATAGCAGAAAGTGAAGAGGAACTAAAAAGCCTCTTGAGGT
>NW_011494929.1:862114-867583 GCF_000754665.1 Bison bison bison
AAAGCTCAACCTTCAGAAAACAAAGATCACGGCATCCGGTCCCATCACTTCATGGGAAATAGATGGGGAAACAGTGGAAACAGTGTCAGGCTTTATTTTTCTGGGCTCCAAAATCACTGCAGATGGTGACTGCAGCCATGAAATTAAAAGACGCTAACTCCTTGGAAGGAAAGTTATGACCAAACTAGATAGCACATTCAAAAGCAAAGACATTACTTTGCCAAAAAAAGTTCATCTAGTCAAGGCTATGGTTTTTCCTGTGGTCATGTATGGATGTGAGAGTTGGACTGTGAAGAAGGCTGAGTGCTGAAGAATTGATGCTTTTGAACTGTGGTGTTGGAGAAGACTCTTGAGAGTCCCTTGGTCTGCAAGGAGATCCAACCAGTCCATTCTGAAGGAGATCAACCCAGGGATTACTTTGGAAGGAATGATGCTGAAGCTGAAACTCCGGTACTTTGGCCACCTCATGGGAAGAGTTGACTCCTTGGAAAAGACCCTGATGCTGGGAGGGACTGGGGGCAAGAGGAGAAGGGGACCACAGAGGATGAGATGGCTGGATGGCATCACTGACTCGATGGACGTGAGTCTGGGTGAACTCTGGGAGTTGGTGATGGACAGGGACGCCTGGCGTGCTGCCACTCATGGGGTCGCAAAGAGTCGGACACAACTGAGCGACTGATCTGATGTGATCTGATCTGAGGGTATTTTATAACTACAAATTTCCATATTTTGAAGGTCAAATTATTCAACACCTTACAAATCAAGTCAGTTACTCAGGTTATTAAGAATTTTGTTTTGTTTTGCTTTTGTATATAACCCTGAACATATTGGTTTGGAACTTAGTTGTGTTCATTTAAGATTACTTAGTACAGTTTTAAACATGATACCCAATTGTGGAATCTGGCTTGAGAACATCTCTCACAGGTCTTTTTATTTGAAAAGACATCTTTTCCCAGAAGGTCATCACCAAAATTCCATAATCTTATTTCCCACTATAAAACCATATGCCATATGCATTTGCCCCAGCTCGGGGTTGGCTTGGAGAGTATCTGACATTTCAAACTCTCTATTGGTAGATATTGTCTACAAGTAAATAAATAAAAACAAATTATCAGAATAAGATAACAAATTTCAAAAAGAAAAGGGAAGAGTATTGGGTAGAATTGGCAACCAGTTCTGCTCCATACTTCTTACCCTATATCATCTCCCACAAAGTGTGATCAAATGTTAATATTTATGATTTCTCAATTATTCTATGGGTTAAAATTCAATTCAGTCAATATTGTTAAATTTAGCCTGAAGAAATAAACTCTTCTTAGTAATTTCTGCTTGCTAATTTCAAGTACTTTCTCAGTATTTCAATTGTCCACCAATGCCTTATATTTTCTAAGCATTTCTTAGTATAGATTGGAGAATTAATTGCAAAGGTGACTTTAGAATGGAAAGGAAAAGAATCTGGGACACTTATACAATGGGCCCTTAACAAGGATATGCACTGTTATATCCTTTTTCTTAAGGTGTACCTCCAAGATTATATAAGCATTAGGCCCCACAACATCTTTACATCCATGAGGACATGTATTATATAATCTTATAGAGCAGAAATCAGAGTTCTTAGAATTATGGAAAATTGCCTCTAGAAACACACTGATTGCTGAGGCATGAGTAGTGTGTCCTGGAACCTACACCAGTCATTTTTGAGATCATTATTGTTATCTGGCTTTGGGACAGGGAAAAGAGAGCAGCAGATTTACATCCTGGTCATTTACTTTTTAGGGCTTCCCAGGTGGTGCTAGTGGTAAAGAACCTGCCTGTCAACACAGGAGCCATAAGAGAGGTGGGTTCCATCCGTGGGCTGGACAATCCCCTGGAGTAAGCAATGGCAACGACTCCAGTATTCTTGCCTGGAAATCCTATGGACAGAGGAGCCTGACGGGCTATAGTCCATGGGATCGCAAAGCGTCAGACACCACCGAAGTGACTTTGGACAGAAACACATTTATTTTCAGTCGTCTCAAAGTAGCTGAACATGGTGGGCTATCTGGTTAATAGTATATTGCGCTCTAATTTTCTTGAAGAGGTCTCTGGTCTTTCCCATTCTATTGTTTTCCTCTATTTCTTTGCACTTATCACTGAGGAAGGCTTTCTTATCTCTCCTTGCTATTCTTTGGAACTCTGCATTCAAATGGGTATATCTTTCCTTTTCTCCTTTGCTTTTGGCTTCTTTTCATTTCACAGCTATTTATAAGGCCTCCTCAGACAGCCATTTTCCTTTTTTCATTTCTTTTTCTTGGGAGTGGTTTTGCTCCCTGTCTCCTATACAGTGTCACAAAGCTCCATCCATAGTTCATCAGGCACTCTCTCTGTCAGATCTAGTCCCTTAAAACTATTTCTCACTTCCACTGTATAATCATAAGGGATTTGATTTAGGTCATACTTGGATGGTCTAGTGGTTTTCCCCACTTTCTTCAGTTTCAGTCTAATTTGGCATAAGGAGTTCATGATCTTAGCCACAGTCAGCTCCCGGTCTTGTTTTTGCTGACTGTACAGAGTTTCTCCATCTTTGCTGCAAGGAATATAATCAATCTGATTTTGGTTATTCACCATCTGGTGATGTCCCTTCTCAGGGTTCATCATCTATACTCTAGTACAATAATACAAGTTGTTTTAGAAGTGAATAAGTGCAGAATATACCCACAGCTTTTCTAACTCTTCTTGGCATGCTCTTGGGTTTTTTGCAGTCTTCAAAGTGATTTACTTCTAGAATTCTAGAGCAGAGGGGTGCCAAGGGAATTCTTCCTTAAATATACTATAGGCTTTTCCGTTCTCCCAATCTTTGGTCCATAAGTATGAGATAGGAACAATATAGTTCCACTTAACTGCATCACCCTTAATGCTCCCCAGCAGTTAAGCTACAAGTTTCATATCTCATTAAGCAATGACTTTCAAGCATTGTATAATTTATTTCCATATATGATAAACAAGAACATGCATGTGTATGTGTGTTTGTCCATGTGCCTATGCATATCAAACTGAACAAAGCTTTCATAAGCAATATGTCCTTACTATGTGCATTACAGTCTATTTTTCTTTGTATATTTCACTTAAAAATTTTTAGTTACAACCTGAAAATTGATTTCAAGATCTATTGATGATTCTCTACCGTGGTTTAGAAAACCATATCTTCCTACTACCACAGTGTAATTGAAAATGTTTATGGTTTAACTGTGCCTAGAACAAACTCTACTATGTAACAGACCACCAGACTTAGATTTTGGCCTGTATATGAGGCTTAAGAAAATTTTTAAAAACCATTTTTAAAAAGTCCTTAACATCTGACTTTAACAAATATCTTACTAGAAGAGAGAATATAAAAATATTAAGATCCAGTTTGAGACTCAAAATATATATCCTAAGTCAGAGATGTGCAAAGCTTTTCTTAAAGTTCCAGATAGTAAATATTTTAGCCTTTGTAGACTATACAAACTATGTTGCAAACCCTCAATACTGCCTTCATATCATGAATATTGCCATAGACAATATGCAAAAAAAAAAAAAAAGTTTGTGGCCAGGTTTAATAAAATTTTATTTAACAAAGTAGGTGGTGATTTGCCAATTACTATTATAAATAGAAGTGTCTTATTCTTTCTCCCATAACAATATATTCTGCAATTACTAATTTGTTGGTTTTCCTCTTTCTCACATGCTACCTCAATTAATTTCAAGCTCCATGAAAATATAGGTCTCTTCTATCTTTTATTTTTGTGTCCCAAGTACCTGGCACAGTAGAGACCAGATACATTTGTATCATGTCTTTTCTCAGCTCCCGAAAATGCCAGCAGAATAACCTGATAAAGCAAAGCTAAGTTTAGTTGATTTATACGTAAAAAAGAACAAGGCCAATATGGAGGCTTAGCAGACTTTCTGATAGACATAAGAAGAGGATATTTGATCCAGGTTCTGGTATTAAAAAGAAAGCTGCTATGACTGTCAATGTACAGGTTTTTGTGTGGACAGATGTTTTCATTCCTGTGAGCTAAATGATCAAGTGTGCTATTTCTGTGTTGTATAGTTAATTTTACAAGAAAACTACCAAAATAGTTTCAATAATGGCTTTCTGTGTGTGTGTGTATGCGTGTGTGTGTGTGTTAGTCGTTCAGTCAAGTCCAAATCTTTGTGACACCATGGACTGTAGCCTATAGGGCTTCTCTGTCCATGTACTTCTCCAGGCAAGAATATTGAAGTGAGTAGCCATTCACTTCTCCTGGGGATCTTCCTAACCCAGGGATCGAACCCAGTTCTCCTGTATTGCAAGAAGATTCTTTACTATGTGAGACACCAGGGAAGCCCTAATTTTACAAGACACATCCAAAATAGTTTCAATAATAGTCTTATAGTTTTACAATTTCATCAGCAATTTATAAGAGACCTAATTTTTTCAAATCCTTTTCATCATTTGGTATAATCACTATTTTATATTTTAGCTTGTGTAATAGATATATCACAGTAATCCAAGTCTATGCCCCAAACAGTAATGCTGAAGAAGCTGAAGTTGAACAGTTCTATGAAGACATACAAGACCTTTTAGAACTAACACCCAAAAAAGATGTCCTCATTTAATGGGGTACTGGAATGCAAAAGTAGGAAGTCAAGAAACACCTGGGGTAACAGGCAAATTTGGCCTTGGAATACGGAATGAAGCAGGGCAAAGGCTTATAGAGTTTTGCCAAGAGAATGCACCAATCATAACAAACACCCTCTTCCAACAACACAAGAGAAGACTCTACACATGGACATCACCAGATGGTCAAATTGAAACCAGATTGATTATATTCTTTGTAGCCAAAGTTGGAGAAGCTCTGTACAGTCAGTAAAAACAAGACCAGGAGCTGACTGTGGTTCAGATCATGAATTCCTTACTGCCAAATTCAGACTAAACTTGAAGAAAGTAGGGAAAACAACTAGACCATTCAGGTATGACCTAAATCAAATCCCTTGTGATTATACAGTGGAAGTGAGAAATAGATTTAAGGGACTAGATCTGATAGATAGAGTGCCTGATGAACTATGGACAGAGGTCCGTGACATTGTAAAGGAGACAGAGATCAAGACCGTCCCCATGGAAAATAAATGCAAAAAGGAAAAATGCCTGTCTGAGGAGGCCTTGCAAATAGCTGTGAAAAGAAGAGAAGCAAAAAGCAAAGGAGAAAAGGAAAGATATAAGCATCTGAATGCAGAGTTCCAAAGAATAGTAAGGAGAGATAAGAAAGCCTTCCTCAGCGATCAATGCAAAGAAATAGAGGAAAACAACAGAATGGGAAAGACTAGAGATCTCTTCAAGAAAATTCGAGAGCCAGGGGAACATTTCATGCAAAGGTGGGCTCGATAAAGGACAGAAGTGGTATGGACCTAACAGAAGCAGAAGATAGTAAGAAGAGGTGGCAAGAATACACAGAAGAACTTTACAAA
>NW_011494929.1:867683-869000 GCF_000754665.1 Bison bison bison
AGCACTCACCTAGAGCCAGACATCCTGGAATGTGAAGTCAAGTAGGCCTTAGAAAGCATCACTACAAACAAAGCTAGTGGAGGTGATGAAATTCCAGTTGAGCTATTTCAAATCCTGAAAGATGATGCTGAGAAAGTGCTGCACTCAATATGCCAGCAAGTTTGAAAAACTCAGCAATGGCCACAGGAATGGAAAAGGTCAGTTTCCATTCCAATCCCAGAGAAAGGCAATGCCAAAGAATGCTTTGGCACACAATTGCACTCATCTCACACGCCAGTAATGTAATGCTCAAAATTCTCCATGCCAGGCTTCAGCAATACGTGAACCGTGAACTTCCAGATGTTCAAGCTGGTTTTAGAAAAGGCAAAGGAACCAGGGATCAAATTGCCAACATCCGCTGGATCATGGAAAAAGCAAGAGAGTTCCAGAAAAACATCTCTTTATGCTTTATTGACTATGCCAAAGCCTTTGACTGTGTGGATCACAATAAACTGTGAAAAATCCTTCAAGAGATGGGAATACCAGAGCACCTGACCTGCCTCTTGAGAAACCTATATGCAGGTCAGGAAGCAACAGTTAGAACTGGACATGGAACAACAGACTGATTCCAAATAGGAAAAGGAGTACATCAAGGTTGTATACTGTCACCCTGCTTATTTAACTTATATGCAGAGTACATCATAAGAAACGCTGGGAAGAAGCACAAACTGGAATCAAGATTGCCGGGAGAAATATCAATAACCTCAGATATGCACATGACACCACCCTTATGCAGAAAGTGTAGAGGAACTAAAGAGCCTCTTGATGAAAGTGAAAGAGGGGAGTGAAAAAGTTGGCTTAAAACTCAACATTCAGAAAACTAAGATCATGGCATCTGGTCCCATCACTTCATGGGAAATAGATGGGGAAACAGTGTCAGACTTTTTATTTTTGGGGGCTCCAAAATCACTGCATATGGTGATTGCAGCCATGAAATTAAAAGATGCTTACTCCTTAGAAGGAAAGTTATAACCAATCTAGATAGCATTTTAAAAAGCAGAGATATTACTTTGCCAGCAAAGGTCCATCTAATCAAGGCTCTGGTTTTTCCAGTGGTCATGTATGGATGTGAGAGTTGGACTGTGAAGAAAGCTGAGCACCAAAGGATTGATGCTTTTGAACTGTGGTGCTAGAGTAGACTCTTGAGAGTCCCTTTGACTTCAAGGAGATCCAACCAGTCCATTTTAAAGGAGATCAGCCCTGGGTGTTCTTTGGAAGGACTGATGCTAAAGCTGAAACTCTAGTACTTTGGCCACCTCATGCGAAGAGTTGACCCTG
>NW_011494929.1:869100-875761 GCF_000754665.1 Bison bison bison
CTCATTGGAAAAGACCCTGATGCTGGGAGGGATTAGGGGCAGGAGGAGAAGGAGACGACAGAGGATGAGATGGCTGGATGGCATCACCAACTTGATGGAGATGAGTTTGAGTGAACTCCGTGAGTTGGTGATGGACAGGGAGGCCTGGCGTGTTGCATTTCATGGGGTCACAAAGAGTCAGACACAACTGAGCTACTGAACTGAACTGAACTGAACTGAACTGAATGGATATATAGCAGCATCTCCACATGGTGTAACTTATTTTCATGTATTTTATAAAATGGAGAATAGGTTGGGATTGGACAGACTATTAGAGAGTTTATAGGTTTGGACTGGTGGACCCACAGACATTGAGTCTTAAACCAAAGTTGTTGTTTAGCCACTCAGTTGTGTCTGACTCTTTGCAATACATGGACTGCTGTATGCCGACTTCCCTGTCCTTTGCTGTTTCCTGGAGTTTGCTCAAATTCATGTCGTTTGATTCATTGATGCATCCAGCCATCTCATCTTCTGTCACCCACTTCCTTTCCTGCCCTCAATCTTTTCCAGCATCAGGGTCTTTTCCAATGCATCAGCTTTTCCCATCAGGTGGCCAAAGTATTGGAACTTCAGCTTCAGCATCAGTCCTTTCAATGAATATTCAGGGTTTATTTGCTTTAAGATTGATTGGCTTGACCACCTTGTTATCCAGGGACTCTCAAGAGTCTTCTCTAAACCATAATTTGAAAGTATCAGTTCTTTAGTGCTCAGCCTTATTTATGGTCCAACTCTCAAATCTGTACATGACTACTAGAAAAACCATAGCTTTCACTGTATGAACCATTGTCTGCAAAGTGATATCTCTGCTTTTTAATATGCTATCTAGATTTATCATAGCTCTTCATCAAAGGAGCAAGCATCTTTTAAATTCATAGCTGCATTCGCAGTCCACAGTGATTTTGGAGTCCGAGAAAATAAAGTCTGTCACTGTTTCCATTGTATCCTCATCTATTTGCCATGAAGTGATGGGACCTGGTGCCATAATCTTAGGATTTGAATGCTGTTTTAAGCAAGCTTTTTCACTCTTTCACCTTCATCAATCAAGAGCTCTTTACTTCATCTTCACTTTCTGCCATAAGGGTGGTGTCATCTGCATATCTGAGGTTATTGATATTTCTCCAGGCAATCTTGATTCCAGCTTGTGATTCATCCAGGCAACATTTCATATGATGTACTCTGCATAGAGTACATGGGGCTTCTTTGGTGGCTCAGCTGGTAAAGTATCCGCCTGCAATGCAAGAGACCTGGGATTGATCCCTGGTTTGGGAAAATACCCTGGAGAAGGGAATGGCTAACCACTACAGTATTCTGGCCTGGAGAATTTCATGCACTGTAAAGTCCATGGGATCACAAAGAGCAGACACATCTGAGTGATTTTCACCATTACACCATTCTGCATCAGAGTTAAATAAGCAGGGTGACATTATACAGCCTTGACATACTCTTTTCTCAATTTTGAACCAGTGTGCTGTCCCATATCCTGTTCTAACTGTTGCTTCTTGACTTGCATACAGATTTCTCAGGAGACAGGTAAAGCAGTCTGGTATTCCCATCTCTTTAAGAATTTTCCAGAGTTTCTTGTGATCCACACAGTCAAAGGCTTTAGTATAGTCAATGAAGCAGAAGTACATGTTTTTTTCTGGAATTCTCTTGCTATTTCTATGATCCAATATATGTTGCAAGTTTGATCTCTGGTTCTTCTGCCTTTTCTAAATCCAGCTTGTTTAGCTGGAAGTTCTAACTTTACATACTATTGAAGCCTAGCTTGAAGGATTTTGAACATTTTCTTGCTATCATGTGAAATCAGTGCAATTGTGTGGTAGTTTAAACACTCTTTGACATTGCCCTTCTTTGGTATTGGAATGAAACTGAGTTTTAACAGTATTGTGGCCACTGCTGAGTTTTCCAAATTTGCTGGCATATTGAGTGCAGCACTTTCACAGCATCATCTCTAATGATTTGAAATAGCTCAACTGGAATTCCATCACCTCCACTAACTTTGTTCACAGTAATGCTCCCTAATTTCCAGTTAACTTCACACACCAGGTTGTCTGGCTCTAGGTGACTGATCACACCCTTGCGGTTTTCCAAGTCTTTAAGACATATTTTGTGCAGTTCTTCTGTGTGTTCTTGCTGCCTCTTCTTAATATCTTCTGGTTCTGTTAGGTCCATGCTATTTGTGTGTGTGTGTGTGTGTGTGTGTATGTGTGTGTGCCCATCTCTGTATGAAATGTTCCCTTGGTATCTCTAATTTTCTGGAAGAGATCTCTAGTCTTTCCCATTCTATTGTTTTCCTCTATTTCTTCACATTGTTCATCTAGGAAGGCTTTCTTATCTCTCTGTGCTATTGTTTGGAACTTTGCCATTAGTGAGTATATCTTTCCTTTTTTTCTTTGCTTTTCACTTATCTTCTTTTCTAATCTATTTGTAAAGCCTTCTCAGACAACCATTTTGCCTTTTTGCATTTCTTTTTCTTGGAGATGGTTTTCATCACCGCCTCCTGTACAATGTAAAGTATAGTATTGATGAGGTAATTTTTAGTTGGCTCAGTTGTGAATTTCAGTAATAGATATTTCTTTGAACAGTTAACTAAAATATTTTTCTCTGATATCATTATGAAAAAAAAAAAGAATATATGTTTTGTTTTGTTTTTTCCTCCCAAACACTGGATCAGAAAGGCATGTTAATAAAGACAAACGAAAGAAATTTAATGTCAGTTTGTTCTTAATTTATTGAATTAATGTATGCATGTGCGCTCAGTGATCCACATCTGATCACTCATACCAACTGTGGTGCGATTGATCAGTTGGATGGATCCTCACATCCAACTCTGAGGCTATAACCTGTAGCCCACCAGGCTCCTCTGTCCACGAGATTCTCCAGACATGAATACTGGAGTGGGTTGCCATTTCCTCCACGAAGGGATCTTTCTGATCCAGGGATGTAACCCACATCTCATGCATCTCCTACATCTCCTATAAAGGCAGACTCTTTACTGCTGTGCCAATATTTTAACATCATTATTTAGAGGTTTTAAATTATTTTATTTCATAATAGCAGTATATATAAAATTAAAGTATAAAGTTTTAAATTCAACCAATGTGAAATTACAATAGCAGATATTGACAATATATCCTATGCATCACTTCACAGGCAGATAGCTCACCATAAAAATCTTTATTTTTCTTGATATTTTTGGTTAATAGGAGTTATAACATTTTAGTTCTCATCCATGCTCAGCATTTTACAGCACTAAAGTGATCTCAGAGTGACATAAAGTAAATATACTAGTGTTATATATATTGGGAAGACTTGCTTTGGATTCCTAACATTGCCATTCACTAGAAGTTTGTCATGAATATCCACTCAAAATTTTAGCTTGCTCCTATGCATAATGGAATAAAATTTAATGTTATTCACAGAAATATAAAGATCAAATGATATACTATATAAAATAGCTCTTTCATATGTAAGAGAGAAAACATTGCATAAATGTATGGTATTAGCAGTTTTTAGAATGAATCGCTGTTTGATACAGCATAGTGGTTAACAGATATGACTAAAGTTGAGTTGACATAGGTTTTAAAACAAAGTTTACCCCTTGTAGTTCAGTCACTCAGTCATGTCCAATACTTTGTGACCCCAGGAACTGCATCAAGCCAGGCTTCCCTGCCTGTCACCATTTCCTGGAGCTTGCTCAAACTCATATTCAACCATCTCATCCTCTGTCATCCCCTTATCAGATCTTAATCTATCTCAGCACCAGCTTCCTCACTACAAAGTGTGAGAATAATTTTTATTCAAAGGAAAAATGAAAACTTATAAAGTGCTTCAAACAGTGCTTCACATGGTAGCATGTTAGTCATTATTAAATTACTATGTTCTATTGTTACATATATTCTTTTTTAAAATTCTGTATTTTGCTATCCTTATTTTTTTTAGTAGATTACAAAACTTAGTATTTCAGTAGATGATGAACTTTGCAGTAGCAGGGATCAAGGCAGCTACCATGCTTGTGCTTCCCCCCACTTAGTCTTTGTGTTCATTTTTATGGAATTAGGCTGATGGCATATCATTTCCCCAAAAACAGACATGTTAATGAGTGATAGTGAAAGTATAAATTAAAAAGAATTTTTACTCAAATAACTTTTTTATAGATTACAGTAAAATGGATATTTAAACACACATTGTGGGCAGTTCCATTTTTTGAGGTATAATTGGCATGAAACATTAGTTTCAGGTGAACACATGATGATTACATATTTTTATATGGTGCAAAAAAGATCACCACAATAAAAATTGAGTTACAATCTGTCACCATACAGAGTTGCAAATTTTTTTCTTGTGCTGAGAATTTTCAAGATTTATTCTCATAGCAACGTTTAAATATACTCAAGAAGGTTATAACTTTTGAATCCATTCACCCTTTTTGCTCACCCTCCAATTTCTCTTCCCCTCTGGCAACCACCATTCTGTTCTCTGTATTAGTGAGTTTTATTTTGTTTTGTTACTTGGTTTGATTTGTTTTTTTAGATTACAAATGAAAATGAAATCATATGTTATTTGTTGGTTTTGTTCTGCCTGACTTACATAACTTGGCATAATACTTTCTAGGTCCATCATGTTGGCCAAAATGATAAAAAAAAAAAAAAAATTAATGCCTGAGTAGTATTCTATTTTATATACCATATCTTCTTTATCCATTCAAACATCAGTGGACAGAGGTTGTTTCTACCTCTTGTTTATTGTAAATAACATTATGATGAACGTAGGGGAAAATATGTCTTTTAGAAACAGTATTTTCATTTTCTTTGGATAAATACTCAGAAATGGAATTACTGGATCATATGGAGCTTCCATCATATTTTTTGAGGAATCTCCATAATGTTTTCCATAGTGGCTGCATCAATTTACCTTCCCATCAACAGTGCACAAGTGTTCTCTTTTCTTCACATCTTCACCAACATTTACTTGCTGTTTGTTTGTTTGTTTTTAATAATAGCTATTTTAACAGGAGGTGATATCTTATTACAGTTTTGATTTGCATTTTCCTGATTATTAATGGTGTTGTGCATCTTCTCATGCAACTGCTGGTGATTTGAAGATCGTCTTTGGAAATATGTCTTTCGGATCCTCGGCCCATTTTTTAATAAGATAGTTTGAGGTTTTGCTATTGAGTTGTGTCAATTATTTATACATTTTACTTATTGATCCCTTACTGAATATATGGTTTACAAATATCTTTTACTGTTTTTTTTTTTTTCTTTTTTGCTTTTGTAATCGGATCCAAAAAATCGTCACCAAGACCCAGATCAAGGAGTTACCCTCTTTATTTTTTCCAAGGAGTTATATGGTCTTGTTCCTTATATTTAAGTCCTTAATCCATTTTAAGCTAACTTTGTGTATGGTTTAAGATAATAG
This sequence comes from Bison bison bison, assembly GCF_000754665.1. Lineage (NCBI taxonomy): Eukaryota > Metazoa > Chordata > Mammalia > Artiodactyla > Bovidae > Bison > Bison bison. The sequence continues at coordinate 874,561 of NW_011494929.1, forward strand.
GCTAATTTCATTCTTTTGCATGTTAATGTCCAGTTTTCCAACCACTGTTGATTGAAAAGGTTGTCCTTTCTCTATTGTATGTTGCTTCCTTCATTGTTGTAAATTAATTGAACATATATGCGTGGGTTTATTTCTGGGTTCTCATTTCTGCTCCATTGGTTTATGTGTCTGTTTTTAGGATGAAACCATATTATTTTGATTGTGGTAACTCTGTAATATCGCTTCAGTCAGGAAGCATGCTGCGTCTAGCTTTGTTCTCTTTTAAGACTGCTGTGACTCTTCATGGTCACTGGCTACTTCTAGCTCCGTTTAAATTTAAAATTATTATATGTCTGTGAAAATGGTATTGGATTTCTTTACAAGGATTGGACTTGAATCTGTCAATTACTTTGGTTAATATGGAAATTTTAACAATGTTAGTTTTTCCAATCTACAAACACAGAATGTATTTCCATTTAGTTTTCTCTTCAATTTTTTTCATCAAAGGTCATCCATTCTTGAACTCTGCCAGAGCATAGCTCAATGACTTGTCTGAGACCACATTTACCATATTTATTAATAGATATGTATGTTGTGGCCCATAGATATTTATTAATGAATCAATCAATATTGTAATGAATTAATAATGTAAATTTAATAAAGGTATAAAGTTTATTTTTCCTAGTGTTTTATTACCCATAGAAAGGGACAGGCAACTCTACTTAGCTTCTTCTTAAGTTTTCTTCAGTAAGAGACAGGAAGACTTTTCCCTCTTGGGGCAATTATTAAATTGCCTTTAGATTCTTTGCCTTTGAGATGGTCAAGAATGAAAACAAAGATACATAATACTTAAATGACCAATGTCAACTTTATTATTGCTGATTTAAAACACCCTATAGTTCAGTTCAGTTCACTTCAGTCACTCAGTCATGTCCGACTCTTTGCGACCCCATGAATCAGCACGCGAGGCCTCCCTGTCCATCACCAACTCCCGGAGTTCACTCAAATTCATGTCCATCGAGTCCATGATGCCATCCAGCCATCTCATCCTCTGTTGTCCCCTTCTCCTCCTGCCCCCAATCCCACCCAGCATCAGAGTCTTTTCCAACGAGTCAACTCTTCTCATGAGGTGGCCAAAGTATTGGAGTTTCAGCTTTAGCATTATTCCTTCCAAAGAACACCCAGGGTTGATCTCCTTTAGAGTAGACTGGTTGGATCTCCT
>NW_011494929.1:875861-896687 GCF_000754665.1 Bison bison bison
CTTCACAATCCAACTCTCACATCCATACATGACCACTGGAAAAACCATAGCCTTGACTAGACGGACCTTTGTTGGCAAAGTAATGTCTGTCTCTGCTTTTCAATATGCTATCTAGGTTGGTCATAATTTTTCTTCCAAGGAGTAAGCGTTTTTTAATTTCATGGCTGCAGTCACCATCTGCAGTGATTTTGGAGCCCCAAAAAAAATAAAGTCTGACACTGTTTCCACTGTTTCCCCATCTATTTCCCATGAAGTGATGGGACCAGAAGCCATGATCTTCGTTTTCTGAATGGTGAGTTTTAAGCCAACTTTTACACTCTCCTCTTTCACTTTCATCAACAAGCTTTTTAGTTCCTCTTCACTTTCTGCCATAAGGATGGTGTCATCTGCATATCTGAGGTTGTTGATATTTCTCCCAGCAATTTTGATTCAAGCTTGTGCTTCTTCCAGCCCAGAGTTTCTCATGATGTACTCTGCATAGAAGTTAAATAAGCAGGGTGACAATATACAGCCTTGACATACTCCTTTTCCTATTTGGAATCAGTCTGTATAGTTACTGGTACATAATTTAAAAATTATGCCCTAAACAGCATGTCCAGTAGTTTTCCCTCATGAGATTGTGGTATAGAAAAAGATGGAGAAAATATTTGTCATATAGAATTAATTGTCATAGAAAATAAAAAAGCAATATTACAACAAGCCATGAAAATAACTTCATATGAAGTCAGGATGCTGGATCATTTTATATAATCCAGACTCTTTAAGGAAATTTACTATAATGAAATTCTACTGCATATGAATGGAAGGTACTGTAAGACCAAAGTGAGGATGATTATAGATTTCTCTCTCTCTCCCTTTCTCTCTCTCACACACACCCCTTCCAACTTCTACCAGAAAGTTTGTCAGTTGTTTAATTATAACTTAGTTGACCAAATCATTGAAGAGTCAGTTCATAGCCACTAATCAACATCATATTTGTACTACAATTTTGCCAGAAGAGTATGGCCTCTCACTTCACCTGCCTGGAAAACACTTCTATCTCTTTTTTGCCAAATCAATTGCTATAAAATTTTCAGGATGTCAAATAAACCTCCATTAAAGGAAAAAATAATTTTATGAAAAATGTATTTGAATAATCCAATTTGGAGGAATTTCTCCTTTTTCTGAATGCAATCGCATTTAAAGGCTGAAACACACAATTTAGTGTTTAGATTGTTTTTATTTTTCATTTTTAATTTCATTGTTCTTCTGAGATTTCAGGTAAATTAATCTTGTCTTCTAAGAGAGAAAGCAGGTCTTTAGACAAGGATCATATATGTTACTACTTTTAAATCAACCAGAGATAGAGATATCCAAGTAAATGCTCTACTGATTGATATCTTTGAGATCATTTGGTTAATGACATTTAATACTCTAAAAGAAATATTGCCTTAAAGTGATTTTCAAGACTTGAGAGATCATGCCTTCTCTAAAACCTAATAGGCCTGTATTCTTATTACTAGTCATTAATATGATGTCAAGTTTAATGGTTTTCTTGTTTCCTTCCTCCTTCCCTCCTTCACTTCCTTGTCTTCCTTTCTTTTTTTTCATTCTGTCTTTACATCATTCTTTCTTAAGTCTTTACTCTTCTGGAATATTTCACTTTAATGTTAACATTTATAACAAGGGAAGTTTCAAAACTAGTTATGTGATTATAAAGATAAGTTTGATGATCAATGACTTAACTATTGAGTTGCTCTTCAAGTAGACTTCACATTTTGTTATTGAGATATCTTCATTGTTTTCCTTAGTCAAAGGAATATTATCCTAGAAAGGAAAATTGAGAAATATAAAGCTATCTGGTGAGTTCATTCAAGAATATGACATACTATTTCTCAAAATGCTTATTTTATGTCAATAAATAAATATAATTTAACATCCAGAGAGCAGGTTAAAAAATAGCAGTCTAGAAGAATGAACAATTACATCTTTTAACATAGTCTTTGGATCTAAGGATAGACTTTGCATATTTTTAGTATTCAAATCTAGTAAAGGATAACAATTTTATAGTAGTGCACAGATGATAAATTTTATATAGCAGAACTGGAGTTTAATTAAACCATTAAAATCATTTAATTTATAATTCAAAGATATTAAATTGATTTCTATGAAACATTTGGAAATACAGTTAGATAGAACTTCCTATTCTGTACATTATTAATAAAAAATATACAAATGTAAATTTTCATATATTTAGCTGAGCTTTAACATGTGTTTTTTCTTAATTTTTCTGTTAGCTGTTACTTACTGATTTATCCATATTTACTCAATATTTCTGAATTAATTGCACTATGTCAATTTGCATGAAATTATGCCCTGTATATTCAGAAATATGTTTTTTATTTAATATTTTTCACTTTTAATACCAAAGTTCAATGTATTTATTTAATGAGGTAGAGTTTTCACAGTGCTTAATTTAAACAAAATTTGAATTTATTTTGTGTAACTGAAAAGTTTGATTGAAAGGGAATTTGGTATAGGTTAATGAGACACTTTTCTAGCAAATTAAGGAAATGCTTTTTTTTTTTCCTTTTTTGGGCTGGATTCATATTTAGTTTTTCATTTGCTTGCTGTTATGTTTAGTAGCATATGCTACAGGAAGACTGAGTAATATGAAAGGAAGACATTATCACTTACATAAAATAAATTAATGTATAAATAACACAAGTAAAGTAATTTGTATATTTTACTGAGTAGATTGCTTAACAGTTTATAAAGCACATTCACATATGATCTTTTTAAAGTTTTAAGTAAGATTGAGAGGACAAAAGTGGGAAAATGTGAGAAAACAAGTCGAGTGACTAGAATTAGCCATTTGTGGAAGGCAGAATAATGTCCACCTGAGACACATATGCTCTACGTTATGGAACCTGTGAATATCTTATGTTACATGGCAAAGAGTCACTGAGGTTGAATCCGAATTAAGTTTGCCAACCAGTTGAATTTAGGGTTGTGAGATTTTCCTGGATTATCTATTTAGGCCTAGTATAATCACAGGAGTCCTTGAATATCAAAGAAGAAGGCAGAAGAGAAGGTCAGAAAGATGTGGTGTAAGACGGATCCAGTCAGCCATCTCTGGTAAAGAAAAAGGAAAAGGGCCATAAGCCAGGGAAGGCGGTGGCCTCACAAAGCTGGAAAAGGCAAGGAAACAGGTTCCCACCTAAAGCCTCCGGAAAGGAATTCAGCCCTACTGACATCTTGATTTTAGCTCCATGAGACCAAAGTCAGACTTGTGACCCACAGAACAATAAAACAATACATTTGTAATGTTTAGCCACTATGTTTCTGGTAATTTGTTAGAGCAGCAATAGGAAACTAATGTTTCAGAATTTGGGATATTATCATGTTTATTTTCCTACATTAACATTAGAGTCCTTTTGCCTAAGAATAAGAATTTTAAAAATTAGATTTACTTGTTGATTTTATTTGTGAATTCAGGGAAGATTGGAAACTTCATGTTATCAACCATTGAAATCTTAAACATTTTTTTTTCACTTAGGGTGATATACATCTTTACATCTCATTTTAATTTTTCTTTCATTTCTATGCTTTTTATTTCTTAATATCTTTTATCTTTTAATGTGTTGTTGCTGTAACATTTCTTATACTTGGCTTGGCTTTAAATGGTGTAAATTAGGTTAATTTAACCTAATTTCTGAATCATTTAACCTTTTTCAGCAATGTTTAATTTGCTTCTATTTGAGCTTCAGGTTAGAATGATACATGTAAATAGTGAAATATTTTGTCCTCCTTTAAAGTATATTTCTTTTCTTTTACCTCTAATTGCATTTTGCTAATACTTCTGGAACAATGTTAAATACTGTTCAAGATTATTGGCATCCTTGTTTTTGTCTGACTTTAATCATGCTATTTCTAGGATTTCCTCAAAAAGTATGGTATTCAATATTTATTTGATTGTTCACTTAATTATAATGGTCATACAAAGCAAATATAGCTAAATTCAGTTGCAACTCTGCTGCAGAACATTAGAAACACAAAGTAAATATGAGGTAGCTATTAGTCAATTTGATAAACACATTTTCTGTCTATGGAGAAGTACCTTCTTACTCTGCCCATTACACATTGTAGAGCACAGGAATGAGTATTGTCACATACTGTTACAGACAGTGATGTCTACTGATCATCCTTGTAGGCCAAGGTGAAGACAGCAGATGTGCAAACTCTAAGAGAGAAAAATAAAAATATGGAAGGTTGAAGAAAAGAAACTGTCTAGAAAGTAGAGAGAGAAGGGAAATCTCATGGTGGAAAATTTTTTGAATAAGAAAATCCCTTTAGAAAACCACAATTTCTTTTTAAATACACCTCCTCCTCACCTTTTATTGGAGGCTAAAAAAGTAAATGGTGATACTAAAGAAATAAATTTTAGTGGCCATTATGGAATTATTTTTGGAAGACATCTTCCCTCTAGATTATAGTTATCTTAGGAATTTCCATTTTTCAGAAAAGGTTATTATATATACTTATACTTCTGAACTATGGTCAATGACTCAGTTTGGGAACAGAAAAGGAAAGTTTGGCATTGTCTTCAATCATCCTACTGCTCAAATCAGAGCAATGGAGTTAGCATTATCTTAAGGAAAGATGGGAGGGCTGAAATTCCAGACTGTGATTAGCACAGAGCCATGGGAAAATGAGACAATCTCTTGTCCTCATAAAAATTACACTGGACACTTATATAAAGACATTGATTCCTCATGGGTCTGGTTTGGCCTGGACACAAGGATATTATAAGGCAAGATTTAATTTATGAAGAGGTTATCTTGTGAAAATATGAAATACAGACTACTTTCCCTTCAAAGTTACACACATAAGTCAGTTACAAGTATTTAAGTTTTCATTGTCATCTATGTGTTTGTGTGTGTGTGTGTGTGTGTGACATGTATATTACAATACAACAGCATTGCTGTGTGGACATTTTTCTGAAATCTTGATTTATTTGAGTTACTAAACATATTTTAAAACATAGCTTCATTTTTGCCATAAGCAAAACTTGGCCCCCAGTAGAATGAAGTTTAATACTGAGAAACCATGTTTCTCTTACAAATAATTTGATCTGCAGTAAATTTCTGAGACCCATTATTTCAATAAGCAAAAGTAACCCACTGTCTTAGTCCATTCAGGCTGCTGTAACGTGATAAAATTGACTGTGTGCCTTTTAAACAGGATTTTTCACAGCTCTGAATGCTGGGGAGTCCAAAATCAAGGTCCTGGCAGATTTGCTGTCTGATGAGTTCCAGCTTCCTGATTCATAGAGGACCATCTTATCTCTATAACTCACAAGATAGAAGGGGCAAAGGATGTTTCTGGGATCTTCTGATATGGACATCAATCCTATTCACTAGGGCTCCATTCTCACGACATAATCACCCTCTAAAGGCCCTACATCCAAATGTCATCACACTGATGGTTAGGATTTCAACATATAAACATATGGGTTGGGCAGGGAAGTGGTGAGGATGAAAACATTTAGTCTTTAACTAAATGTCATTTAAGACAGAATAATCAACTACAGCTTTTGAATAATATCCAAATATGCAATATAAAACAGTTGTAGTCTCCCAATACATAAATTTATTTTCATATTGATTAAAGTGCATACCTACTTACGGTTTTATTTATAATGGCCCAAATTTTTCATAAGCAAATACCTGAAACATTTTATTTCAATATTTATGAAGTCTAAAATGTAAATCAGCTATCAAAATTTAAAAGAAAGTGAAAATGAAAGTTGCTCAGCCATGTCTGATTCTTTTTAACCCCATGGACTATAGCCTGCCAGTCTCCTCTGTCCATGCAATTCTGTAGGCTAGAATACTGGATTGGGTAGCCATTTCCCTCTCCAGGGGATTTTTCAACCCAGGAACTGAACCCAGATCTTCCACTTTGCAGATGGATTCTATACCATCTGAGCCACCAGGGAAGCCCTTGTACTACCTATATAATTCAAAACATTGTACTTAATTTTTAAAGTTAAATTTTTAACTTGGAAATGAGTTCAAAAGAATCAATTAGACTAAGGTAGATTATGCTTTCAGCCTGTGAGTCATTAGAATTTTAGTGATTCAAAATAAAAAATTGGCACAGAAGGGGTAGCCCAAGAGATTCACACGGGAGTTTCCTTGGCAGACTCTTCATTAGTGAATGTCCTTGGAATCAGCGATTCCAGAATGAAGGGGAAAGGAACAGTATCCTTCAGAGAGAGAAATCCCGATAGCCAAACTATGGCCATGTCTGGAGCTAGTAGGCTTCATCAGTTATACTGTTGGAAACCAAAATAGCTAGGCCTTTAGATTATGGCTCTATCCATCATTGGATTTAGACTGTGAGAAGAGTATGGACCTCCAGATTTCTACAGCGGAGGCGATCCCTGAAGAACCTAAGAGCTGAAGGCTATCTTCCATCCACACTGCCAGCAGCACTTCTCATCTTCTTTAATAGAACCCAGTGTGCATCACAGTGTCCACCACTTGTGCTGGTTTACCCACCTCATATACATTTCTTTTTACATCTTCAAAAGCATTTATTTTTTAATTAGTTTTTTATTGAAGGATAATTGCTTTACAGAATTTTGTTGTTTTCTATCAAACCTCAACATGAATCAGCCATAGGTATACGTATATCCCCTCTTGAAGCTCCCTCCCATCTCCCTCCCCATCCCACCTCTAGGTTGATACAGAGCCCCTGTTTGAGTTTCCTGAGCCAGACAGAAAATTCCCATTGGCTATCTTTTACATATGATAATTTAAGATTCCATGTTACTCTTTCCACACATCTCATCTTCTCCTTCTCTCTCCCCATGTCCATAAGTCTATTCTCTGTCTGTTTCTCCATTGCTGCCCTGTAAATAAATTCTTCAGTACAATTTTCTTAGATTCCATATATGTGTGTTAGAATAGTATATTTATCTTTTTTCTTTCTGACTCACTTCACTCTGTATAATAGGTTCTAGGTTCATCCATCTCATCAGAACTGGCTCAAATGTGTTCCTTTTTATGGTTGAGTAATATTACATTGTGTATATGCACCACAGCTTCTTTATCCATTCATCTGTTGATGGACATCTAGTTTGCTTTTGTGTTCTAGCTATTGTAAATAGTGCTGCAATGAACAATGGGATATATGTGTCTTTTTCAATTTTGGTTTCCTCATAGTATATGCCTAGGATTGGGATTGCTGGGTCATATGGTTTCATTCCTAGTTTTTTAGGGAAACTCTATACCATCTTCCATAATGGCTGTATCAATTTACATTCCCACCAACAGTGCAAGAGTGTTCCCTTTGCTCCACACCATCTCCAGAATTTATTGTTTGTAGACTTTTTGATGATGGCCATTCTGACCAGTGTGAGATAATATTGCATTGTGGTTTTGATTTGCATCTCTCTAATAATGAGCAATGTTGAGCATCTTTCCATGTGTTTGTTAGCTATCTGTATGTCTTCTTTGGAGAAATGTCTTTGTAGGTCTTTTTCCCACTTTTTGATTGGGTTGTTTGTTTTTCCAGTATTGAGTTGCGTGAGCTGCTTATATATTTTAGAAATTAATCCTTTGTCACTTGTCTCATTTGCTATTATTTTCTCCCCTTTCTGAGGGTTGTCTTTTCACCTTGCTTTTTTTTTCACCTTTCAGTTTCCTTTGCTGTGCAAAATTGTTTAAGTTTAATCAGGTCTTGTTTGCTTTTGTTTTTATTTCCATTACACTAGGAGATGGGTCTTAGAGGATCTTGCTTTGATTTATGTCATGAAGTGTTCTACCTATATTTTCCTCCAAGATTTTTATAGTTTCTAGTCTGACATTTAGGTCTTTAATCCATTTTCAGTTTATCTTTGTGCATGGTGTTAGGAAGTGTTCTAATTTCATTCTTTTACACGTAGCTGTCCAGTTTTCCCAGCACCACTTATTGAAGAGGCTGTCTTTGCCCCATTGTATATTCTTGCCTCCTTTGTCAAAAATAAGGTACCCATAGGTGTATGGGTTTATTTCTGGGCTTTCTATCTTGCTCCATTGGTCTATATTTCTGTTTCTGTGCCAGTACCATACTGTCTTGATAGCTGTAGCTTTGTAGTATAATCTGAAGTTAGGAAGACTGATTCCTCCAGCTCCATTCTTCTTTCCCAAGACTGCTTTGCTGTTTTGCATCTTTTTTGTTTGCATATGAATTGCCAGAAGTTTTTTCAAGGTTCACATAGGTCAGTGTTCATGAGGAAACTTAGAAGTAGGAGATTAGTAAGACAAATTAAAACCTCTCAATGTAACTTTGCAATAGACACCTGTCTTCTTTTCTCTTATTATTGTTCAGTCACTCAGTGATGTCTGACTTTTTGAGATCCCATGAGCTGCAGCACTCCAGGCTTCCCTTGGCTTCACTATCTCCTGGAGTTTGCCCAAACTCATATCCATTGAGTCAGTGATGCCATCCAACTATCTTGTCCTCTGTTTTCCCTTCTCCTCCTGCCTTCAATCTCTCCCAGCATCAGTGTCTTTTCTAATGAGTTGGCTCTTCATATCAGGTGGTGAAAGTACTGGAGCTTCAGCTTCAGTATCAGCCCCTCCAGTGAATATTCAGGGTTGATTTCCTTTAGGATTGACTGGCCTGCTCCCCCGCAGCTTGAAGTATTGCCTGTGGCAGTCTTGCAGTGTTTCGTTATGGCATGGGACGGATGCTGGTGCCCAAGGGATCACCATGACCTTCTCTGACAGAAATTAATGTATTTATCTACTGACCATCAGAATTGGGCAGGAGTGTGCCAAAAAACATCCAAATAGCTTCTCTGAGTGACAACAGTATCCCTCCCTAACCACACTGTGTAACTGAAGTTCTGTCTCAGATTGATGTTCAGGATCCCAGACAACTTGATGACTCCTTTTTTTACATGTTTTTCCTTCGCATGCCCAAAGCCCAAAGCAGCCAGGTGTCAAGGTGGTCATGGGACAATTAAGCTAAAAATAACAATTGAGCTTCTCTTCACTTTCTGCAGGAGTGTAAGAAAGAGGCAAAATAAGGCACTGCTTTCCCAATGATCCATTTTTCCCCATTGAGTGGTACCAAGTGGGAGTCAGGCAGATCAGGGCAGATGAGGAGAACTGTCTTATTAAAAAGGAATCCTGAATAAATTCCTGTTATTTGTGTGCATGTGTGTGTGTGTGTGTGTGTGTGACTGGGGTCTGGAGGAGACGAGTAGAAAGTAATAAGACTGCAGCAGTCCTGAGTCTGAGTGGAGAAAGTCGTCTCAGTCAAGATCCCTGGCAAGGAGGAAAAGTAAAAACATCTCAGTTGATGCCCCCCTGATTGGAAGGCCTCTGAATGGAGGTACCTCAGCCAAAAATATGAATGTTAGCTGGCCTGGGGAGGAGACCTGAGTCTTTGACAGTAACTTTCTCTGGAAGTTTGTAAGGCAAGGCTGTACACTAAGTCTTCTGTGAGTAGGGCTTTCTCCCATGATCCTGCAAATTAACAAAGGCTTCTTTGTTAATTAACTAAACTTGGGTCTGAAAGGTCATACCAGATTTTGACCTTGAAATCAGACTCCTCAACAAACAGTGCCAGTCTCTTAAGAGTTCAGTAGAATTCTTGATATGTCCTTTGGCTGAAATATTTCTCCCATTGGCACCCAATCTTGCAGAACTCAGATTAGCAGGGATAGGAAGCAATATTCCCCAAGGAATCATTGGGATTTATGATAAGCTTGGCCATTCCTTTTTCCATGTGAATATCAGGTCCAGGAATTCCTCCTAATATGTACATAGCACTATATAAACATCTTTTCTTTAAGGTGGATCCTGAATCCTAGACAACGATACTTGGCCATTTCAAAAGTATCACTTCTGATTTGCCAGTTCAGCTTTGCAATCATTCCAGTCTACTATCAGTCTAATAGATTCTAGGTTGGTTGATAGGACCAGTGGATCCCACAGTCACAGCTAGTTACTGCACATTACTTAAAAAATAAATAAATAAATAAAATGGCTACAATTGTCAAAAGTGATATTTTATGGGAGCCCATGTCCATGAAGCAAGCAGTCTATAAGCTCTCTAATAAAAGTGTCGGTTGTGGCTTTGGAGGCAGAAAGACAGACCCATACCCAGCATATGTCTCTATCCCCATCTGAATGAATGAATGGCCGTTCCAGGGTGAAATGGAATCAGTGTTGTCAAACTTACCAAAGAATCTTCATTGTCCTGCAAGGATTTGTGTCCCACTGAAGGCACTTTCTCTGGTACATTTGCCATGGTGTTACAGAGTCCTTTTGCCAAAGGACCTCACATTTTCTTTAATGAGTAGTCTCTGAATCAAATTGGCCTAGGTCCAGATACTATCAATAAGAAAGAGAATTTAACTGTTTAGTAGGACAGTTTTCTTTATCCATCAGACCACTCATTCTTAAAAATTACTTCTGGGGATAGCTTCAGGGTTCTTAGAGTCAATTCATTCCATGTGTCTGTGTGTGTGTAATCTTTCCCACACAAATCAGCTATTCTTGGATGCCAGCTCAATTCTGACTCTATCTACCTGGAAATAGAATCAGATTCCACTCAACTCAAAGGCTGAGTCCCAGGCATTGCCCTCTACAAGGGTAGATGCAAGACCAGGTTGCTTCCTGTGCTTCTGACAGACTACCTACAATTGGAGGTTTCAAAATCCCTCTCCAGCTCATGATGCCAATTGAAAGTTCAGGTTGTTATTTGGAGAAGGAAATGGAAGCCCACTCCAGTATTCTTGCCTGGGAAATCCCATGGACAGAGGAGCCTGGCTTGCTAGAGTCCATAGGGTTTCAAGGAGTCAGATGCAACTGAGCAACTAAACAACAGTCTGAGTGGCACTTTTCAATTAACTGATTTTATAATATTTAAAAGAAAATAAACACAGCCATAACATTTTTCAAGGGCTTTCAAAGAATTGTTAGTAAAGCCTTTTAAAAAATAATGCCAAATATAAAAATTAAGTACTGTTTTATTTTGTCTTAGACCATTTCTATTTCCTGAGGTGAGAATCAGTTTGAGATAGGCTAGCTTACTACCATGGAGAAGGCAATGGCAAACCACTCCAGTACTCTTGCCTGGAAAATCCCATGGATGGAGGAGCCTTGTAGGGTGCAGTCCATGAGGTCGCGAAGAGTCCGACACAACTGAGCGACTTCACTTTCACTTTCCGAATGGCTCACAGACTTTGCGAAAACCCCGTTTACCCACTAAATTACTGATTTATTATAAAAGAATACTAGAGAATAAGAATCCACAGCCAGAAGAACAGACTCCTTGGGCAAAGCTTGGGGAAAGAGCTCAAAACTTCCATTTCCATTCCAGGTGTGCCACTTTCCTGAATCCCCATGTGTTCACCATCATGAAAGTTCTCCGATCCTTGTCTTTTTGAATTTTTATGGAGGCTTCATTACATAGGTAAGATTGATTAAACCATTGGCCATTGTTGATTGATTCAACCACAAGTTCCCTCCGTTTTCAAGAACTCAGGACAAGAGATCAAATATTATTCCATTGCACTCAAGAAATTCCAAGGGTTTTGGAAGATGTGAGCCAGGAACTGTGGATAAAGCCCTGATATATATATGAGAAGTGTATATTTTCTCATCTAAATGGCCAAATACATTTTTCCGTATTAGCTACAATATCACAGGTACAGATTCTTGAGTGCTCATTCACTTTGACTATCAATATTTCCACACTTAAAACTTACTCTAGTGGAATCTATATCACCTCCTGAGATCCTTGCCAGGATCCTAAATCCTGCATCTTGAGCGAATACTACCAAATCAATAAAGTCTTATTCATTTAGTCTGATGTTCCAGCTCTTATGATAAAGCACCCAAGACTTAAGTCTGCTCATGGAGTCACAATCTGTATTTAATCCTTTAAATTAAAAATATTAGAAACTCATAAACAACCAAAATATTTATAGCTTTAAATGGTTACTTAAAATGAATTTAATAATTTTTATTAATGTTCTGTAACATCTTCAGATTCCTATGTCTATATATCTTAAAGTACCATTATTTTGAATACTGAAAATGAGATCGTATGTATATATATATATATATATATATGTGTGTGTGTGTGTGTGTGTGTGTGTGTATTTAAGGCAGAGCATAAAATTCTCCCTGTATCTTTTAATGGATATTTTTAAGTTCCCCAGAATCCCACAGCTACTTTATATCAAAGCACAATATACTCTGTGCATCAGCAAATGTGATTATAATTTGTTTATCAAGGGAGAAACTAGATAACTAAATATTATTTTATAAAATAGGCTAAGTTATTTTATTGCCCCAAATGAACCTTTTGGCATGAATGAGACACAACAACAGTCTCTTCCAGAAAACTGTATCCCACTAAGTATACGGAAATTCTCCTAGAGTGCTGAAAGTACCTCTGAGCTGTTGGCAACAATTCTCCATGTCTAATCTTGTGACAGCAGTTGTCCCAGATGACTTTTTCAAGGATATTTGTATAGCAAACAGCCTTGGAAGATGAATATAGTACCTTCCTCAGAGCCAGAAGGCAGATTTCCTGTACAGGATTATAATATGTTCTAAGGAAGAGAAAGTTTATACAGGCTTTCTAGAATACCTTATATGAAATTAGAATTCCCTAGTCTCAAGGGTCACCAACTGTGACACAGATCCACTGTGTGGACAGCATCCACCAAGGCCTGCTTCTGCTCTCAAGGGATTTCAGCCACGTTCTCTGTGCCACATAACAAATAACTACAATTTAGTAGTTTAAGACAAGATGAAGTTATTATCTCACATATTATTTCCATGGGTCAGGTATCCAGACACAGCTTAAACTGGTCCTGTTCTCAAGGTTTCACAAGGCTGCAGTTAAGGAGCCACTCAGGATCCTTGATCATCTAGAGTCCCAACAGAGGAAGAATCTGCCTCATTAGGGAACTAATGAAACTGAAGCAAAAACATGTTGACTGTTGGTCTGGGAACAATAAGGCCATTTGTCTCCAATCAGGAGCCCTATGTCTTCTGCCAGCATCTATGTACCTATGGCAGGAAATTTTTTAAGCTCACAGCTATGATAATATCTCAGACTCTACAGTTCTTAACATTTTTTTCCTCATCTTTTCCTAGATGTATTCATAGTCTAATGAGAGTATATGATAATATTATCTTGGTTCATTTTCCTCCTTAGAGGTAAAGGATTATCCAGAGAAAAGTTTTATGTAACTGCATAGTATCTCCATCTTCATTACTAAAGACACTCGGAAATTTTATATTTCTAAGGACAGGTATGTTGGAAGCTGTTTCTTCACATCTTAATCTTTACCTATGTAAGATTTCTTCAATCTACAGCTTTAATGTTCAAGCCAGTTCATCTGGAGTATAGTTACATTACAGTTTACATAATTTGAATCTTTTTAGACCCCCCAGAGTACAACCAAAATGGCTATGTGAAGATAATATACCAGAACTCAGTCATGAAATTTATGGCCAGTGAACTGAATTAAACATAATCACTCTTTCCTAAACCTGACAGATTCTCACATCATTAAAAAAAAAAAAAGTTTAACAATGTATAATATCTTACTAGAATCAATAAATATACCATCAGTATGGGTTTGAAATGCAGATTGCTTTAAAGCTTGACTAAAATGGCTTATCTTTCCACAGACTACTTAACAATATGAGTTCAAAGATCACCAGTTGAATAGCCCATAAAAGGTCCATTATGTCATTTTATATGCATCTGTCTGCCAAGCACTCAAGATCATAATAAGAAATTAAATAGCTCAAAGAAGATAAAGTTATGAAAGTTAAGTGGTGAAACAGTGTGATGCTCTACTGATAAAGAAGTTATTTCAGCAGTTTATAAAGTGTTGATGGGTCTTTTGCAGTTTGGCTTAAGCAGAATCTTGTCCTATTGTCAAAGCAATACATTGCTTTGTAGTTCAACCAAATCTATTCTATCTCCATAGTTTGACAGACCTCCATTCTTCTCTTCTAAATTCTTCTATAAGAATTCAAGAATTTAACAACAATAGTCATTCACTGTTATTACAATAAAATAGACAAATATTTCCTCCCTCATGCTATAGGAAGCCTCTTGCTCAACCTGGGGGAAAAATAAAAGATGTTTTCTTCAACCCCTGTAGCTCTCCCCATGAGCACTGCATCTGACTCTGAAGTGCTCCTTTTCTTTTGAACAGCTCTCCAAGCATTCAGTTTCAACTCCCAGAAAATAAGTAAAGATTGTCCGTTTTTTCATGAACCATGCAGTCACTGGTTTCTTGGACACTGATTTCAGTCCCACTACAAATCATCAGAGCCATCTTTTCACTTCAAAATCCTCAACAGCTTCCCATCATATATTTGTCAGTATTTCCCATGCTTTAGAGTATAGAAATATCCCCTAGAGAAGTTGTGAGAAATAGAGTCTTTCACATCCTAGCTCATGTGGCTAAGTCATAGTTCTGCATGCTTTTTGCATACATCCTAGTATGTAACATTCTTAAAAACATTTTACTACAAAAGCAGTTTTGTCCTTATAAATGTTTAACCATCAACCCTCCAGGACAAAAAGCAAGGCAGGAGGAAAGAAAGAAAGAAAGGGAACAGCACTGAAAATTTGCCAAGTGCCATCATGTTAATAGTCTGGACATGGCCAATGTTGAGCTACCAAAGAGATTTCATTGAAAACAATGTAAGGGAAAAACATGCATAAATGGGTCTTGTGAGCAAGTAGGGATCAGCTCCAGCACACCAAAGCACATAGATCATTCTACTTCTACTAAACTGCTTGCAATCATACATTATTTACCACTAGCATTTGTTCTTTAGACTTTCCTGGTAGCTCAGTGGTAAAGAATCTTCCTGCCAATACAGGAGACACAGGTTCAATTCCTGGGTTGGGAAAATCCCCTGGAGAAGAAAATAGCAACCCAGTTCAGTATTCTTGCATGGGAAATCCCATGGACAGAGGAGCCTGGTGGGCTATAGTCCGTGAGTCCCTAAAGAGTCAGACATGACTTAGCAACTAAACAACGAAAAAAAATCTGTGTTTTACCTGTTTCCTCTCTCTGGAATTTAGAACTTTCCTTTCCTTCCCCTTGATCATTTCCCAGGGAAACTAATAATCCACTTGGGAAGCTATTGTCCAAGCAGAAATCCCAAATGCTTCTATAGTTAGGGTTAAATATTTCTTTCATAGGACACCCACATTGTAGTGCAACCATCTATTTAAAAGTCTATTTTGATCCTAAACTAAGTTATCAGGAAATGTAGCTCATTTATCTCAGTAACAAGAGTGTACAAAATGTAAGAACTAAATGTAAACTAAATGTAAGTTTACTTGTAAAACTCATAACCCACTGTAATGATTAATACTGAGCCATAATATTCAATATTGTTTTAATATTGAGATATATGAAATACAGCAGTGAGAAGTTGGGATAGGGAAGTGATAAGGGAATTGGATAATCCCCCTATCCCTAGTGGATTGGATAATTTAAAAAATAAATATACAGAATTAAAATACAAGCAGTGCCTTGCTCAAAGAAGTTAACTTCTCTGAGAGAAATAAATTTGTGAAGCTGAAAAATCACTACTGGTTTTATAAACAGTATAATTGTACTTTATTCTTACTAATCACATTTATAATTACACTAGCCAAGAATAATGATGTAAGCAAATTTCAAGCTTTATTGCATAAGCCTGAGATCAAGTAGAAGGTGTTAACCTATGTTATTTTCTTCAAAGCTTCAGGGGCTAGTCAATACTAAAACCTAAATATAAAGCTTGAACCGAATATAAGAAAAGTATCATTACTGAATGCATTCTAAGTCGCTTCAGTCATGTTCCACTCTTTGCGTCCCTATGGACTGTAGCCCACCAGCCTCCTATATCCATGGCATTCTCCAGGCTAGAATACTGGAGCAGATTGTCAGGCCCTCCTTCAGGAGATCTTCCCAACCCAGAGATCACACCTGTTTCTCTTACCTCTCCTGTATTAGCAAGCAGAGTTTTTTTTTTTTTTTTTTACCACTAGAAGAAGTGAAGTGAAGTGAAGTGAAGTCGCTCAGTCGTGTCTGACTCTTTGCGACCCCATGGACTGTAGCCCGCCAGGCTCCTCAGTCCACGGAATTTTCCAGGCAGCAGTACTGGAGTAGGTTGCCATTTTCTTCTCCAGGGGAACTTCCCAACCCAGGGATCGAACCCGGGTCTCCCGCACTGCAGGCAGACACTTTACCCTCTGAGCCACCAGGGAAGCCCCTTATCACTAGAGCCACCGTTTAAATCACTGGAGAACTCACGCTTACAGTTTGCATCCCATAATGACTCATACACTTATATGTTCCTGTAGAAAGAAATATAGTAAATATTTCCCATCTTTAGAGTCAAATTTTAGAGAAATTAATTCAATTGATCTTTCTGGTATTATGCACATGTCTAGGAACAACTTCATAAAGCAAAAGCCTGAGTATTATCAATTCACACGAGCAGTGAATTAGTTATCCTTCACATGAATAAAAAATAAATATTTAATTTTGTTGGCACTAAGATTTCCAGAGTTTTCTGTGAAAGAAGTAAGCATTGATGACATTATCTTAACTAGCAATTTTAGTTCTTAATATTCTATGGTTCCAATGTTCTAATTTGTCAACCTTAATGTTTGTGACAAGGTTTACAGTTTGTGTTAAAAATCGCACCAAAGGCAAACTTTCTGTTTCTGTATGTCAATAATTATAATTAATATATATATATAGATTAATTTGAATCAATATTATTCAAAAATCTTGCAAATTTATTATTTTAATTGAAATTCCTTTTGATGTTGTTAAAGAACTTAAGCATTCTAATTAATTATATATATATATATATTTTTTTTACTCCAGAAAAGTTGCATATTCCTTCTTGACTCAAAATTTTCATTTACACCTTGAGAGTTTAGAAATTCCTAAAAGTAGCCTTAGAGAAGCTTAGTTTTTAATTTCAAATAGATTAAAATATGAACATATTTAAGAATGTTATTTCCCATATCATGTTCATATCTAGAAAAGATTAGAATATGTTGTGATAAATATTATATTTCACCTGTTGAATTTTCTATTAAATGGACACACATTGAAAAGTGAGAGTGCTAACATTTTACCAATCAGATTATATATGTAATATATGCATATTTTTTTACTTATTTTATAATAAAAGCAGTTACTCTCTAAACATACATAAAATAATATTTAGAATGCTAAGTCAAAGAACAAAAGGTACTGAATCTAATAGAATTTTATAAAATTTATATTGGATTAAGCCATCAACATTACTAATAATATATCAGAATATTAATTTACCAGATACTATCAAGCACACTAACATATTTAGTGCAGCACAACAGCTAATAATATTTAAGAAAAGAGTTTAAATAGCAGTCACCAAACTTATTTTAGAATACTGAGGAAATAAAATTATGTTGATAGCATATATGCCTTTGATCAGAAATATTGTTTACATTTCAGGGAAACCCAAATGCTGGGTTTAAGAGACATAAGCTGCAAGGTAAATATTATAAATACACTCAAAATATAGAGTGTGGATTTAAACCATGTTTAAGGAATTAAAGGAGGGTAAGATGAAAAAGTCTCCTCAAATGGAAAATAATAATAAAGAGATGGAATTTTTGAAAAGAAACAAAATAAAAAAATTGCAGTTAAAACATAAAAAAAAAAAAATAATAACTGAATAAAAAATTCACTAGAGATGTTCTATTGATGATTTGAACTGGCAGAAAAACAAATTTATGAACTTAAAGATAGGATGATAAAAGATTACAAATTAAAAAACAAAAAGAAAAAGAGAATGGTAAAAACTGAACACAGCTTCAGAGAAATGTGGAAAACCACCAGCACAGACTTACAATTGAAATGCCAGAAGCACAGTAGAACAACAACAAAAAAAAAAGAATAAGCAAAAAATATGTTTTTTTTTTAAGAAATAACAACAAAATTCTCTTCAAATTTGATGGAAAAGATTAAATTACACATCTCAGAGGCTCAATGAACTACAACTACAATAAATACCCAGACACATTTATCATAAAAATTTTGATGCAAGCTCAGAAGCTTCAGTTGTGTCCAACTCTTTGCGACCCCACAGGACTCCAGTCCACCAGGCTCCTCTGTCCATGGAATTCTCCAGGCAGGAATAGTGGAGTGGGTTGCCATGCCCTCCTCCAGGTGAGCTTCCAGAACCCAGGGATCAAACACATGTCTCTTACCACTAGCACTACCCAGGAAGCCCAAAATCTTGATAAGTGAAAATGAAAAGAAATTCTTGAAAGCAGCATGATAAAACAACTTACCTCTTACAATGGAGACATCCTCCAATAAAATTAATAGAAAATCTCTCATTAAGAATAATAGAATCTAGAAGACAGTGAGTAAAATAATCAATAACCCTCACTACATCTCCCAAAGAAGAACTTTCAAACAAGAATGTTTTACTATACCCAGAACAGTATGTTTCAAAAACTGAAGATGCAGTAAAGACATTTCTTTCCAAAGGCAAAACCTGAGTGAACTCATCTACATAACCAATAACACAAAAAATATTAAAGGAAGCTCTTTGGCAGAAAGCAAGTAAACCTAGATAGAAATTCAAACCCATAAGAAAAAATAAAGACCATCAGTAAAAGTAATTATGTAATTATAGAAAATGGTATAAATGCTTCTTAGTTTACTTCCTTTCTCTTAACTTATTCAAAAAGCTATTTTATAAAACTGTATATTTATATATAGTAATTGTGTGTGTGCTCAATCACTCAATCATGTCTGACTGTTTGTGACCCCATGGACTACAGCCCACCAGTCCATGGACTTTTCCAAGTAAGAATACTGGAGTAGTTGCCATGCCTACTCCAGGGGATCTTCCTGACCCAGGAATCAAATCCATGTCTCTTGCATCTCCTGCTTTGACAGACAGATTCACCACTAGCACCACCTGGAAAGACCACCTATAGTAATTCTATATATAAATATATGTAACTTCCATCTAGTCAAGGCTATGGTTTTTCCTGTGGTCATGTATGGATGTGAAAGTTGGACTGTGAAGAAGGCTGAGCACTGAAGAATTGATGCTTTTGAACTGTAGTGTTGGAGAAGACTCTTGAGAGTCCCTTGGACTGTAAGGAGATCCAACCAGTCCTCTGAAGGAGATCAGCCCTGGGATTTCTTTGGAAGGAATGATGCTAAAGCTGAAACTCCAGTACTTTGGCCATCTCATGCAAAGAATTGACTCTTTGGAAAAGACTCTGATGCTGGGAGGGATTGGGGCAGGAGGAGAAGGGGACGACAGAGGATGAGATGGCTGGATGGCATCACTGACTTGATGGATGTGGGTCTGGGTGAACTCCGGGAGTTGGTGATGAACAGGGAGGCCTGGGGTGTTGCGATTCATGGGGTCACAAAGAGTCAGACACGACTGAGTGACTGAGCTGAACTGAACAATTATATATAAATATATATATATATACACACACACACACACATATACACACACACACACACACACACACATATATTTAGGTATGTGGACATATATATATATAATTGTATTATTTGTCTTATAACAAACACATAGAGATATAATAGATTCAGCACTAATGGCTTAAAGAAGATGGGTGAGAATAAAGCTGTTTTGGAACAGGGACTTGCCACACTATGGTAATTAAATCTTCAGTAAGAAATGAAAGGATACAGAAATGGACAATAATTTTTAATATAACAAACAATATAAATATATACTTGCTCTGCCTGCATATCTAATCTTTTTTAAAATATGTAAAATTATAAAAACGAATACCTTTAATAATATATTGGATAAATTTCTGAAATATATAGACATATTATGTGTAACAATAATAACACAAGAGCAGGTAAAATAAATAGAGGTAGGAGTAACTTTTCTATCAGGTCAGTTCAGTTCAGTCACTCAGTTGTGTCCGACTCTTTGAGACCCCATGGACTGCAGCACACCAGGCCTCCCTGTCCATCACTAACTCCCAGAGTTTACTCAAACTCATGCCCATTGAGTCCATGATGTCATCCAACCATCTCATCCTCTGTCATCCCCTTCTCCTTCCGCCTTCAATCTTTCCCAGCATCAGGGTCTTTTCCAGTGAGTCAGTTCTACACACCAGGTGGCCAAAGTACTGGAGCTTCAGCTTCAGCATTGGTCCTTCCAATGAATATTCAAGGTTGATTTCCTTTAGGATGGACTGGCTTAATTTTCTCACTGTCCAAGAGCACCACATTTGGAAAGCATCAATTTTTCAGTGCTCAGTCTTCTTTATGCTCCAACTCTCACATCCACACATTACTACTCAAAAAACCATAACTTTGACTAGACAGATCTTTGTTGGCAAAGTGTCTCTTCTTCATAGTACACTGTCTAGGTTTCTCATAGCTTTCTTCCAAAGAGCAAGCATCTTTTAATTTCATGGCTGCAGTCACTATCCATAGTGATTTTGAAGCAGAAGAAAATTAAGTCTCCCACTCTTTCCTTTTTTTCCCCATCTATTTGCCATGAACTGATGGGACTGGATGACAGGATCTTAGTGTTTTGAATGTTGATTTTTAAGCCAGCTGTTTTACTCTCCTGTTTCACTTTCATCAAGAGGCTCTTTAGTTCCTCTCCATTTTCTGCCATTAGGGTGGTATCATCTGCATATCTGAGGTTATTGATATTTCTCCTGGAAATCTTAATTCCAGCTTGAGCTTCATCCAGCCTGACATTTTGCACAATGTACTCT
>NW_011494929.1:896787-897570 GCF_000754665.1 Bison bison bison
ATCTCTATGTTGTACATCTGAAATTATTATGATATTGTAAATCAATTATAATTCATCTTTTAGAAAAATTAACATAGAGAAAGCACAAAAATATCTCTATTCCTTCCCCTTCCCTTCTACTTAAACAGGGAATATGAATTTTGGTAACAACAATTGCAGGGAAATCTATATAGTGGACACACAGTAAAGCTTAATAATTTTAAAGATTGCTAAGAATAACATTGATTAATATAACACCTTATTTCATATTTTCAACTGTTACTCTATAGATTTTAAAGTGTTTAAAATAACTGATTGATGATTGCAAACTGGTTGCTTGCAATATATCTGAAAGAATAATAAACTGGGTTACCACAGAGCTTACTCATTCTAGAAACTGAGAAGTATTTAGCTCCTTACTCATAAACAAGAGAGGAAAATAAGGCATTATATAGAAACACATGAAGCATATTTTAAATATAGTATGCTGCATTTTATTACCGTATCAATTATGTATCCCCCGCCCTGTAAAAAAAAAAAAGAGAGAGAGAGAGAAGGCAATGGCACCCCACTCCAGTACTCCTGCCTGGAAAATCCCATGGACAGAGGATCCTGGTGGGCTGCAGTCCATGGGGTTGCTAAGAGTGGGACATGACTGAGTGATTTCACTTTAACTTTTCACTTTCATGCATTGGAGAAGGAAATGGCAACCCACTCCAGTATTCTTGCCTGGAGAATCCCAGGGACGGGGAGCCTGGTGGGCTGCCGTCTACGGGGTCACACAGAGTCGGACACAACTGAAGC
>NW_011494929.1:897670-901773 GCF_000754665.1 Bison bison bison
TTTAGTTCCTCTCCATTTTCTGCCATTAGGGTGGTATCATCTGCATATCTGAGGTTATTGATATTTCTCCTGGAAATCTTAATTCCAGCTTGAGCTTCATCCAGCCTGACATTTTGCACGATGTACTCTGAATATAAATTAAATAAGCAGGGTGAAAATATACAGCCTTGATGAACTCCTTTCCCAATTTGGAACCAGTTCATTTTTCCATGCCTTCTGAATAGGGGGAAATATTTGCAAATGATATAACTGATAAAGGGTTAATACCCAAAGCATATAAACAGTTCATACAACTCAACATCCAAAAACAAACAAGCACCGTGATTAGCAAGTGGGCAGAAAATCTGAATAGGTATTTTTCCAAAGAAGACACACGTATGATCAACAGGCACATGAAAAGATGCTCAGAGAAATGCAAATTAAAACCAAAATGAGATACCACCTCACATCTGTCAGAATAGCTACCATTAACAAGACCACAAAAACCATATATTGGCCAGGATGTGGAGAAAAGAGAGTCCTGGTACACTGTTGATGGGAATGTAAATTGTTGCAGTCACTGTGGCAAAAACAGTGTGCTTCCTAAAGAAACTTAAACTAGAACCACCATATGATCCAGCAAATCTACTCCCTGGTATATATCCAGAAGAAACAAACACTAATTTGAAAAGATGACATCCATCTCAATGATTATAGCAGCACTGTTTGCAATTGCCAACAAATGGAAACATTCTAAGTGTCTATTAACAGATGAATGAATAAAGTAAATGTGTCCATAATAGTTAATATTATGGGCTTCCCCAGTGGCTCAGTGGTAAAGAATCTTCCAGCAATGTGGGAGATGCAGTATCAGTCCCTGGGTTGAAAAGATCCCCTGGAGGAGGGCCTGGAGAATCCCAAGGACAGAGGAGCCTGGTGGTCTACAGTCCATAGGGTTGCAAAGAGTCAGACATCACTGAAGCAATTTAGCACACATATAGTCAATATTATATATGTACACATATTGGAGAAGGCAATGGCACCCCACTCCAGTACCCTTGCCTGGAGAGTCCCATGGACAGAGGAGCCTGGTGGGCTGCAGTCCATGGGGTCGCTAAGAGTCGGACATGACTGAGTGATTTCACTTTAACTTTTCACTTTCATGCATTGGAGAAGGAAATGGCAACCCACTCCAGTATTCTTGCCTGGAGAATCCCAGGGACGGGGAGCCTGGTGGGCTGCCGTCTATGGGGTCACACAGAGTCGGACACAACTGAAGCGACTTAGCAGTTGCAGCAGCAGCTCTCTGTAAAACCCCTTGCCGTGTGACCTCCAGTTCCTTCTGTGAGAGGAATTTTCCCCACCCCATTGATGTCATATTTTGGCATGTGAATTGATTTGATCATTAAAATTATGATGAAATGGAATTGTGCTTTGTAAATTACTAACCTTTGTACATTTCCATCAGAAGAACATCTTATCCTATATAAAAGTAGACTATGTAGTCTGTGCTGTGGTAGAAAGAGCGCTTCCAGGTGATGTGCGCTTAGTGGCTCAGTCGTATTCTAGTCTTTATTACCCCATGGACTGTAAACCACCAGGCTTCTCTGTCCATGGGATTCTCCAGCAAGAATACTGGAGTGGGTTGCCATTCCCTTCTCCAGAGGATCTTCCTGACCCAGGGATCAAACCCAGGTCCCCTGCATTGCAAGCAGATTCTTTAGTGATAAAGAACCTGCCTGCCAAAGCAAGAGATGTAGGAGACATGAGAGATGAGGGTTCGTTACCTGGGTTCCTAGAGGTTCCCTAGAGGCAGGCATGACAACCCACTACAGTATTCTTGCCTAGAGAATCCTGTGGGCTGAGGAGTCTGGCAGGCTATAGTTCATGGGGTCACAAAAAGTTAGACATGACGGAAGTGACTTAGCATGCATATGGTAGAAATAAGGCTCAGGCAACCTGTATATGAAAAGCTGTTGTAAGACACTGAGTTGATTTTTGTTTGTTTGTTTTTTGGTTGGTTTCTTATTTTAACAGAAGATATAAGATTAAATTACCTATTTTTTTTGGAAAATAATCATAAAAACGTGAAAAACAGTCCTTCTTGTTTTTTGATAAGTGAGAAAAAACAAAGCCTCCCAACCATCTGTACTATATCTGTCCCCTGAGATCACTGATAGCACCAACATCTTCCAAATGAAGACTTAGTTATTCCTAAGAAAAATAACTTCTTAATGATGCTAAGCTCTAAAACCTGAAATAAAACTTGCAACAGAGATTTATGATCACATATTTAAGCAACAGTGAAAGCAAGACTATTAACCATCTGAGCTTTCTATTGGGAAAAATTTACAGCAATATATAAAAAGACTTCCCTGAAGTGCCAGAGGAATACATGAAGAAATAATGTGTGCAAAAGGAACTTGAAAATAGAAATAACAGTAAAGATCTGAAATATGTGATGTTAACAGCCCACATGCTGAAGCCTGGTTTATAGGCCAAGGAGGAAGAGAACGGAAAGTGTGAAACTCGGGGATGGTCGCTCATTTGTATGGCAGACAGAATGGTAAGTCCTGCACCAAAACAATCACCAACAAATATAGCCAATAAACTGGGAAAAATAATTCACAGGAAGTCATTGTTAGCTCCCCACTTAGTACCCTGAATCTTTGGAGAATAATTTTCATTTAATCATTGACATATATTTATCCCATGGTTTTCTCTAATATGTTTGGCATAAACAAATGGAAATCCTGTTAGATCCTGAAAAAGCAAGGAACACTAAATCATATTATTTGTGTATGTGGGCTCCCCTGGTGGCTCAGATGGTAAAGAATTTGTTTGCAATGCAAGAGACACTGGTTTGATCCCTGGGTTGGGGAGATCCCCTGGAGAAGAAAATGCCTACCCACTCCAGTATTCTTGCCTGGAGAATTTCATGGACAGAGGAGACTGGTGGGCTACAGTTCCTGGGGTCACAAGAGTCAGACATGACTGAGCAACTAACACAGAGACACACCCTGACACACACATGTATATACATATACCCATGCGTATATATTTTTAGTTAAACCTGGAGATTGAACTGAAAAATATTCAATGAACATACTTCAAAAAATGAACATACTTTAAAGACAAATAGATTCACCTTTTTATGTTACTTTTTTTTTTTCTGTAGTAACAAATTACCCTAAAGCTGGTGGCTCGAAACAGCACAAATGTATTTCATTACAGTTTTGTAGGTCAAAAGTCCAGTAAGGGCCTTATTTAAATAAAATCTAAGTGTTAACAGAGCAACTTTTATTTCTGGAAGCTATAGGAGAAAATCCATTTCCTGTTCATTTGAATTAACAAAATTCAGTTCCTTTTGCCATAAGAGGGCTTCCCTCTTGGCTCAGAGGGTAAAAAATCTGACTTCAATGCAAGAGACCCAGGTTCAATCCCTCAATTTGGAAGATCCCCTGGAGAAGAGAATAGTCACCCACTCTAATATTCTTGCCTGGGAAATCCCATAGACAGAAAGCCTGGGGGGCTACAGTATATGAGGTTGTAAAGAGTCAGACACGGTCCAGTGACTAACATTTTGCTATAAAACTGAGGGCTATTCCCAGATGTTTTTAAGGCTACTCCTTCCTATACCTTCATAGTCATTGACTCCTGGTCCCATTCCTTCATCTTCAAAGTCAGGACAGCAGGATTATTCTCTATCAAGCTTCCTTCCTCTTCAGTCTTTTCTCCCTTCAGTTCAGTTCAAATGCTCAGTCCTGTCCGACTCTGCGACCCTGTGAACTGCAGTATGCCAGGCCTCCCTGTCCATCACCAACTCCCGAAGTTCACCGAAACTCATGTCCATCGAGTCACTGATGTCATCCAGCCATCTCATCCTCTGTCGTCCCCTTCTCCTCCTGCTCCCAATCCCTCCCAGAAGCAGAGTCTTTTCCAAATTCTTCACATGAGGTGGCCAAATACTGGAGTTTCAGCTTTAGCATCAGTCCTTCCAAAGAACACCTAGGGCTGATCTCCTTTAGAATGGACTGGTTGGATCTCCTTGCAGTCCAAGGGACTCTCAAGAGTCTTCTCCAATGCCACAGTTCAAAAGCATCAATTCTTTGGCACTTAGCTTT
>NW_011494929.1:901877-902570 GCF_000754665.1 Bison bison bison
CTTGCCACCTCTTCTTACTATCTTCTGCTTCTATTAGGTGCATACCATTTCTGTCCTTTATTGAGCCCATCTTTGTATAAAATATTCCCTTGGTATCTCTAATTTTCTTGAAGAGATCTCTAGTCTTTCCCATTCTGTGGTTTTCCTCTATTTCTTTGCATTGATCGCTGAGGAAGGCTTTCTTATCTCTCCTTCCTATTCTTTGGAACTCTGCATTCAGATGTTTATATCTTACCTTTTTTCCTTTGCTTTTCACTTCTCTTCTTTTCATAGCTATTTGCAAGGCCTCCCAGACAGCCATTTTGCTTTTTTGCCTTTTTTTTCCATGGGGATGATCTTGATCCCTGTCTCCTGTACAGTGTCATGAACCTCTGTCCATAGTTCATCAGGCACTCTATCCATCAGATCTTGTCCCTTAAATCTATTTCTCACTTCCACTGTATAATCATAGGGATTTTATTTAGAAATCAGGAATTCTGACAAACCATTAAAAGTCATAAAATAGAGAGCAAAATGCTACAGGAGTTAAATATACAGTTATGTTTATAATTACCTCTTTCTTTTTAGTTCAAAATCTAAAAGAAACAAAGAAAAAGTATATTTTTTTTAATTAATTTTATTCTATTCTCAAACTTTACATAATTGTATTAGTTCTGCCAAACATCAAAATGAATCCACCACAGGTATACATGT
>NW_011494929.1:902670-903693 GCF_000754665.1 Bison bison bison
TCTCCTTTAGAATGGACTGGTTGGATCTCCTTGCAGTCCAAGGGACTCTCAAGAGTCTTCTCCAATGCCACAGTTCAAAAGCATCAATTCTTTGGCACTTAGCTTTCTTCACAGTCCAACTCTCACATGCATACATGACCACTGGAAAAACTATATCCTTGACTAGACGGACCTTTGTTGGCAAAGTAATGTTTCTGCTTTTCAGTATGCTATCTAGGTTGGTCATAACTTTCCTTTCAAGGACTAAGTGTCTTTTAATTTCATGGCTGCAATCACCATCTGCAGTGATTTTGGAGCCCCCCAAAAATAAAGTCTGCCACTGTTTCCACTGTTTCCCCATCTATTTCCCATGAAGTGATGGGACCAGAAGCCATGATCTTAGTTTTCTGAATGTTGAGTTTTAAGCCAACTTTTTCACTCTCCTCCTTCACTTTCATCAAAAGGCTTTTTATTTCCTATTCACTTTCTGCCATAAGGGTGGTGTCATCTGCATATCTGAGATTATTGATCTTTCCCCCAGCAACCTTATTCCAGCTTGTGCTTCTTCCAGCCCAGGCTTTCTCATGATGTATTCTGCATATAATTTAAATAAGCCGGGTGACAATATACAGCCTTGACGTACTCCTTTTCCTATTTGGAACCAGTCTGCTCTTCCAGGTCCAGTTCTAACTGTTGCTTCCTGACCTGCATATAGGTTTCTCAAGAGGCAGGTCAGGTGGTCTGGTATTCCCACCTCTTTCAGAATTTTCCACAGTTTATTGTGATCCACACAGTCAAAGGCTTTGGCATAGTCAATAAAGCAGAAATAGATATTTTCCTGAACTCTCTTCCTTTTTCCAGCGGATGTTGGCAGTTTGATTTGTGGTTCCTCTGCCTTTTCTAAAACCAGCTTGAACATCTGAAAGTTCACCGTTCATGTATTGCTGAAGCCTGGCTTGGGGAATTTTGAGCATTACTTTACTGGAGTGTGGGAGATCCAACCAGTCCATTCTGAAGGAGATCAGCCCTGGGATTTCCATTGAA
>NW_011494929.1:903954-904223 GCF_000754665.1 Bison bison bison
TAGTCTTTCCCATTCTGTGGTTTTCCTCTATTTCTTTGCATTGATCGCTGAGGAAGGCTTTCTTATCTCTCCTTCCTATTCTTTGGAACTCTGCATTCAGATATTTATATCTTACCTTTTTTCCTTTGCTTTTCACTTCTCTTTTTTTCATAGCTATTTGCAAGGCCTCCCCATACAGCCATTTTGCTTTTTTGCTTTTTTTTTCCATGGGGATGGTCTTGATCCCTGTCTCCTGTACAGTGTCATGAACCTCTGTCCATAGTTCATCA
>NW_011494929.1:904323-909711 GCF_000754665.1 Bison bison bison
TAAAATATTTATTGATAGATATAAGGTGAGCAGAAATAGTTGGAGTCTTTTTTAAAATATACTTTTTCTGGGCCAAAGATCTAGAAAAAGTATATTTTAAAAAAGACTCCAACTATTTCTGCTCACCTTATATCTATCAATAAATATTTTATTTTGAGAAATTAGGTACACTGGCCTAGTATACACTAAAATATAGTCAGTCAGTACTGAAATTTCAATTTTTTTTTTGATGGAGAGAATCTAATGACTACTAATGATTTTAGTTTATTCCTGAATATAAAGGACTTTATCAAGTTAATAGTCATTTGGCTACTGCTGCTGCTGCTAAGTCGCTTCAGTCGTGTCCAACTCTATGTGACCCCACAGACGGTAGCCCACCAGGTTTCAATGTCCCTTGGATTCTCCAGGCAAGAACACTGGAGTGGGTTGCCATTTCCTTCTCCAGTGCATGAAAGTAAAAAGTGAAAGTGAAGTCTCTCAGTTGTGTCCAACTGTTTGCGACCCCATGGACTGCAGCCTACCAGGCTCCTCTGACCATGCAATTTCCCAGGCAAGAGTACTGGAGTGGGTTGCCATTGCTTTCTCCGAATAATCATTTGGAGTAATATTTAATTCTGTATTTGGGTATCTAGTGGAAGTGTAACACTTCAATTTTTATGTTAAAATCTTATTGATCTTTCTGACCTTAAATAAATTAATAATTGAGTGTGTCTGTGGAGGCAGCAATTGTTTCCACTCACAATAAATTGCTCTTTGTGTAGTGAGGTGAAGATCATATGTGTACATTTTCAAATAATTTTATTTTGATTGATTTTTTAAATAATTAATGGCTATAACTAAAACCCCACTCTGAAAGAGCAACAATGATTTACAACTATCAGATGTCAGAGAACTTTATTTTTCAACTATAAGTAAAATACCAAAGTATGATGAATTGTTAGGTTGTTTGCAAAAGCAACATGATTTACTTAGCTGCATGACAATTAGCTTACTCATCTTTGTTCTACCTCTTCAGATAAACAAGAAACAATTTTAAGGACATTTAAAAAGCAGTAGCAAAATTTTAATGCAATTTTTCTGTGCTAATAATAAAAATAAAATTAATTAATTCTTGCTGGAGAAGTATTACAGAGAAATTCTGAACAGGGTGTTAATAAACAAGCATCAAGCCTTGTAAAAAGTGTCAGAGTGATCTATATATACCCACACAGCAGGCTGGGGAAAACTGTGAGTAAGACTACGAGCCTGAGCTTTCAGTCACCCTGTAAATTACTCCTGCTTCATTTTCTAGAAAATAATGGCACCAAAATGAATGAGTAGTAGCAGATCTCACGAAGGTTTGTGAAAGAAAGATACAAATAAAACTGCATAACCTAACTCAATCAGACACAGCATAAAACAGTAAATTTAACATCATACCTGAACCTAATAGCACATATTGAAATTGTAGGTTTCTAGGGGCTGGTTGGAGGGAAAAGACAATATAATCTGGAAACATTCTATCAAATGTCACCTTTTTAAAACTTTGCAAATTTTTACACCAAGTTTGTAAGGTTGAAGTATTATTCAAATACATTTGTACAATGTTAAATAAAACTAAAACTTGACTTATCCTGTGAAGAATTATTTTTTTTTTTGCTTATACAATGGATAAATAAAATGTATAAAAATCTTACTTGGTAATAAAGTTATGTTACCTAAATTTTCAATTCAGGAGGTACTGAAAACATCATTAATTGATATGTTTTCTATGTTGGAAATATTTTGATATATATGATCAAGAAACAAAAAATTACAAGAATTAGGACATTGTATGAAAACCCGAAATTCTGAAGTAAAAGAAAAAAAAGAGAGAGAGAGAGAGAAAGATTAAGGCCAGAGGCTCTCCATCAACCCAGGAAGATAGTGTGTGGTTTTTGGAGCCAAGTTCTCATCCCAGAGAATTCAAGACTATAGGTACAGATCAGAAACCTAAGTTTTTAATGACCAACATAGAGAACAGGATGACAAAGAATGTTCAAACTACTGCACAATTGCCCTCATCTCACATGCTAGGAAAGTAATGCTCAAAATTCTCCAAGCTGGGTTACAATAGTATGTGAACCAAGGCAGAGAAACTAGAGATCAAGTTGTCAACATCCACTGGATCATAGAAAAAGCAAGAGAATTCCAGAAAAACATCTACTTCTTCTTCATTGACTGTACTAAAGTCTGTGTGGATCACAACAAACTGTGAAAAATTCTTAAAGAGATGGGCCTAAAACTCATCATTCATAAAACTAAGGCCATAGCATACAGTCCCATTACTTCATGACAAATAGATGGGGAAAATGAAAACAGTGACAGACTTTATTTTCTTGGGCTCCAAAATCACTAAGGTTAGTGATTGCAGCCATGAAATTAAAAGACCCTTGCTTCTTGAAAGAAAAGCTAAGGCAAACCTAGACATCATAATAAAAAGCAGAGACATGACTTTATGGACAAAGGTCCATCTAGTCAAAGCTAAGATTTTTCCAGTAGTCATGTATAGATTTGAGAGGTGGACCATAAAGAAAGTTGAATAGTGAAGAATTGATGATTTTGAACTGCGGTGCTAGAGAAGACTCTTGAGAGTCCCTTGGATTGAAAGAAGATCAAACCAGTCAATCCTAAAGGAAATCAGTCCTGAATATTCATTTGATGGACTGATACTGAAGCTCCAATACTTTGGCCACCTAATGCAAAGAGCCCACTCACTGGAAAAGGCCCTGATGCTAGGAAAGATTGAAGGCAGGAGGAGAAGGGGGCAACAGAGGATGAAATAGTTGGATGGCATCACTAACATGGACATGAGTGTGAGCAAGCTCTGGGAGTTGGTGATGGATTGGGAAGCCTGGCACGCTGTAATCCATGGAGTCACAAAGAGTTGGATACAGCTCAGCAACTGAGCTGAAATAAATTGAGAGAGAACAGAATTCTTTGAGGTTAATCTACTGAAATTTAGAGTTGTTAATCATAGGCTTAATTAATAATAAGCACATATCTTTGTTCCTACATGTGATATAAGTTACCTAGCCAAGTAATTAAAGTGAAATGAAGTGAAAGTTGATCAGTCATATCCAACTCTTTGTGACCCCATTGATTATACAGTCCATGGAATTCTCCAGTTCAGAATAGTGGGGTGGGTAGCCTTTCTTCTCCAGGGGATATTTGCAACCCAGGGATCAAACCCAGGTCTCCTGTATTGCAAGCAGATTCTTTACCAGCTGAGCCACAAGCTAAGCCCAAGAATAATGCAGTGGGTAGCCTAACCCTTCTCCAGCAGATCTTTCCAACCCGGCAATCAAAACAGGGTCTTCTGCATTGCAGGCAGATTCGTTACCAATTGAGTAATTTTAAATAGCATTAAAATGTAGAGGACTCCGAAACTCATGTTTCAATATCTGCCCTGTTAAGTGGGAAAGTCACTATGCTCTATGTGTCTCAATGTGACCGACTCTTTGAACCCATAGACTATGCCCACCAAGATTGTCTCTGTAGTAATCTCCAGGCAAGAATACTGGAGTGAGTAGCCATTTCCTTCTCCAGGGGATCTTCATGACCCAGCGATCAAACCTAGGTCTCCTGCATCACAGGTAGATTCTTCACTGTCTCAGCCACCAGAGAAGCCCAAAAAACAGGGGACTCAGAAGACTTGTGTTTCACAATCTGCCACATTAAGTGGAGAAATCACTATTCTCTTTTTGTCGAATATTCCTACTTGTAAATTTGGATGGCACTGTTCTGTCAACTTCATTTTAGAGGACACTTTTGTTGTCCCACCCAGAACCTTTCAGATCCATTATAGCATTTCTGTGTTCATTTTCCCTAGTTTTGGTGTACTTTTGATTTTCCCTCCAATAACCTGTAGCTGCTACTCTTCAGAGAAGTGACCTTGGTGTCCTAAAGCCCAGAGAACCTAAACTAACTGAAAGATACATCACTGCAGCTGCTGCTGCTGCTAAGTCGCTTCAGTTGTGTCCGAATCTGTGTGACCCCATAGATGGCAGCCCACCAGGCTCCTCTGTCCCTGGGATTCTCCAGGCAAGAATACTGGAGTGGGTTGCCATTTCCTTCTCCATGATATATCACACCACATGCATAATCCTAGCCACCCTGAAATAACTGATGAAACCCCAGCTTACATACCTTTGGTTAAGACAGTTTCCAGGGCATAATCTTCCCAGCAGAGTTTTCTTGATATATCAGGCTGAAGCTACAGTTTGTGAGATTTTTCCTGAAATTTCACCCAGGTCTTCTTCCTTCATTTCTTCTCAATCTGTCCTGCTTCCTCGAATCCTTCATGGGATTTGCCTGGGAGAATTTCTTTAATAAATCATTTGCACAAGAATCCTAGAATCACTATCTGCTTTGGGGAGCCCAACCTAACACATTTATAATAGTGCATTTAAATGAGAATATTTAAATATAGAATCATTTATCATTAGAAATGCCTCCCAAACTCTACAACTCTACATGTACTACTTGTTCCAGAAAATAAACAAAATATATGACTTCATACTTTCTGAAAACTCTGAAAAACTGAATGTATTTTTTTGGTTGTTATTTGTTTTTATGGACTTTAATGAGTCCTCTACCACTTACAAGATACATGCACACTCTTAAAACTATAATGTACAATATAACTGTAAAGTCTGCTTTTCCTTAGTGATATGTATTTAAGGTTCTTTCATGTCTTTTGGAAAGCTTAAGCCATAAATGATAGCAATGAATAATATTAATTTTTAGCATTTCATTGTCTGGCTGTACCAGAGTTTGTTTATCCATTTACATCCTGAAGGGAATCTTGCTTGCTTCCAAGTTGTGGCAATTATAACTAAAGCCACTATAAGCATCTATCTACAGCTTTTTTTGTGTAAGGACAAATTTCCACCTATTTTGTATAAATAGCATTGACTGTGATTGCTGAATCATATAGTAAGAGTATGCTTAGTAGAAACCACCAAATTGTCTTCCAAAGTGATTGTATGATTTTGCATTCCCACCACTCATAAATGTGACTTCCTATTGCTCTGCATCCTCACCAGCATTTGACATTATCAGGGTACAGATTCTGGTCATTTTAATGTACAGCTATTTCCATTGGTGTTTTCATCTTTATTTTCTTAATGATGTATTATGTGGAGCATCATTTCATATGCTTATTAGTGTGTGTTTGTCTTCTTTGATGAGATGTTAAGGTCTTTAGCCTATTTTTTAATTGGGTTGCTTGCTTCCTTGTTGAGTTTTAAAAGAGGGTTTTTTTTTTTTCCTTTTTGTATATTTGGGGAGCAGCCCTTCATCAAATGTGTTCTTTTTTTTTTAAATGGAGGGTAATTACCTTGCATATTGTGATTGTTTCATACATCA
>NW_011494929.1:909811-910916 GCF_000754665.1 Bison bison bison
TTTTAATGTACAGCTATTTCCATTGGTGTTTTCATCTTTATTTTCTTAATGATGTATTATGTGGAGCATCATTTCATATGCTTATTGGTGTGTGTTTGTCTTCTTTGATGAGATGTTAAGGTCTTTAGCCTATTTTTTAATTGGGTTGCTTGCTTCCTTGTTGAGTTTTAAAAGAGTTTTTTTTTTTTTTTTTCCTTTTTGTATATTTGGGGAGCAGCCCTTCATCAAATGTGTTCTTTTTCTTTTTCTTTTTTTCAGTTGGAGGGTAATTACCTTGCATATTGTGATTGTTTTGTACATCATCATGAATCAGTCATAGGTATACATACGTCCCCTCCCTCTTGAAACTCCCTCCCACCTCTCTCCCCATCTCACCACTCTAAATTGTCACAGAGCACCCACATGGGTTCTCTGATCCATACAGCAAATCCCCACCTGCTGTCTATTTTACATATGGTAATGTATGTGTTTCAGTGCTACTCTCTCAAATCATCCCACCCCAGAAGTCTGCCCTTTATATCTGTGTCTCCTTTGCTGCCCTGTAAATAGGCTCATCAGCACCTTCTTTCTAGATTCCTTACATATGAGTTAATATACTATAATTGTCTTCCACTTTCTGACTTACTTCATGCTGTATAATAGGTTCTAGACTCATCCACCTCATTAGAACTGACTCAAATGTGTTCCTTTTTGCAAATATTTTTTCCAGTTTGTGGTCTGTATTCTTATTCCCTTGACAATATATTTTACAGAGCATGAATTTTTTAATTTTACTGAAGTCTAAATTGTCAATTCTTTCATAGGTCCTGTTTTTGGTGTTTGTATCTAAAGTCATCCCCATGTTCAAGGTTATCTAGATTTTCCCTCATGATGTCTCCTAGAAGTTTTATAATTTTGCATTTTACATTCAGGTTTATGATTCACTTTGAATTAATTTTTGTGAAGTAAAAATGAACTAAAATAAAAAGTGTCTTGCATGTGTGCAGTCTCAGTCACATCCATGGGCTGTAGCCCACCGGACTGCTTTGTCCACAGATTTTTCCAAGCAAGAATATGGGAGTGATTTGCCTTTTCCTTCTCCAGTGGATCTTCCCAACCCAGGGAT
>NW_011494929.1:911016-911320 GCF_000754665.1 Bison bison bison
ATAAAAACATCTTTAAACTAAAAATTTTAAATAGATGGGGGAAAAATGGAAACAGTGACAGATCTCATTTTCTTGGGCTCCAAAATCACTGCGAGTGGTGACTACAGCCATGGTATGAAATCATGGTTCCTCCCTGAAAGGAAAGCTATGACAAATCTAAACAGCATATTAAAAAACAGCAACAGGGTTTTCCTGACAAAGGTCCATATACTCAAAGCCATGGTTTTTCCAGTTTTCATGTATGGATATGAGAGTTGGACTATAAAGAAAGCTGAGCACTGAAGAATTGATGCCTTTGAACTGT
>NW_011494929.1:911420-912202 GCF_000754665.1 Bison bison bison
TTAGGGAAAACTTTCTAGAAATAGTAAAATATGAGAAAGTATATGATTGAGTAGTATTGAATCATCTGGAAAAGGGAAAGATATTTTTTTTTCCAGAAAGAGACAGCACTGGAGAAAAAAACTGAGAAACCTACAATGTATATGAGAGATATTGCTATGTGGCTAAAATATCAGAGCATGAGGGAAGGTAGCAAAGTTTAGAAAGGTAGATTATAAACAATGTTTGATATGCCAAAGAATTTGACTTAATTATATTGGTAACTTGGAATCATAACATATTTTAAAATTGTATAGCATTAAGAGATCTTGCATGTATTTGAAATTAGATGGAAGAAATAAATAGAGATATTTTAAGTGTAAGGAATAGGGTGAAGAAAAGAGTATCAGTGGCTTGTCCCTGAAAGGAGAAGCAAATTAATATTACAGGTCTGAAAAAAGGGCCTTGTTTTTTGTCTTTAAGGAAAAAGCAGTGAAGAGTGAAGATGAACTAGTTTATTAGTATTTTTGATGGAATGTCTGTAGAACCTTCCTACTGTGATTAGGTATTACAAGAAAAAGTGTTATTATGTGAATAAATTGAAAAATGCTAGATTAATGAAGAATATATAGTTTTCCCTAAGACAGAATAACTCAAAGCCTCCAGCCTATCCATTATTAATCTCTTAATTAGATATATTTTATGCAACATTTTCCAAAATTGGCAGACCGCAGAATGTTGTTTTCATGACCTATCTCAAATGATTATAATTTCAAAATTTCTAATGTGCAATAAGCTAATTTAT
>NW_011494929.1:912302-912912 GCF_000754665.1 Bison bison bison
AGAGTTGGACTATAAAGAAAGCTGAGCACTGAAGAATTGATGCCTTTGAACTGTGGTGTTGGAGAAGACTCTTGAGAGTCCCTTGGACTGCAAGGAGATCCAAACAGTCCATCCTGAAGGAAATCAGTCCTGAATATTCCTTGGAATGACTGATGCTGAACCTGAAATGCCAATACTTTTGTCACCTGATGCGAAGGACTGACTCACTTGAAAAGACCCTGATGCTGGGAAAGATGGAAGGCAGGAGGAGAAGGGGACGACAGAAGATGAGATGGTTGGATGGCACCACTGACTCAATGGACATCAGCTTGAGCAAGCTCTGGGAGATGATGAAGGACAGGGAAGCCTGGTGTGCTGCAGTCCATAGGGTTGCAAAGAGTCAAAAAGACTGAGCAACTGAACAACAACAGTAAATGTTGAGCTAAGTGATGATCGTTGATTTTACAAGACAATATGGCATAATTATTTTCCCTCAGAGAGGGTCTAACCAACAAGGCATTTGAATAATTCTCTTGTACACCAACCAAAAGTGATTTGTACTAAAGACTGTAAGTTACTTAGAATGAAAAAAATTATTATCCCCAGTGAGAAAAAAAAAATTAGGGAAAAT
>NW_011494929.1:913012-949459 GCF_000754665.1 Bison bison bison
CTGTGGTGGATTCATTTTGATGTTTGGCAAAGCTAATACAATTATGTGGAGTTTGAAAATAAAATAAAATTAATTAAAATTAAAAAAATAAATAAATAAAATTGTATAGCATTGAGAGATCTTGCATGTATTTGAAATTAGATGGAAGAAATAAATAGAGATATTTTAAGTGTAAGGAATAGGGTGAAGAAAAGAGTATCAGTGGCTTGTCCCTGAAAGGAGAAGCAAATTAATATTACAGGTCTGAAAAAAGGGCCTTGTTTTTTGTCTTTAAGGAAAAAGCAGTGAAGAATGAAGATGAACTAGTTTATTAGTATTTTTGATGGAATGTCTGTAGAAACTTCCTACTGTGATTAGGTATTACAAGAAAAAGTGTTATTATGTGAATAAATTGAAAAATGCTAGATTAATGAAGAATATATAGTTTTCCCTAAGACAGAAAAACTCAAAGCCTCCAGCCTATCCATTATTAATCTCTTAAGTAGATATATTTCATGCAACATTTTCCAAAATTGGCAGAACGCAGAATGCTGTTTTCATGACCTATCTCAAATGATTATAATTTCAAAATTTCTAATGTGCAATAAGCTAATTTATATGCTATAGCATTGAAGTTTGTCCTCTGTCTTCAGAGTCTATCAGTCATTTATGTTATGCAGCATAAGTATTATATATCTAGGAAGTTAGTAAGGAAATATGGGCTCTTGAGAAAATATACAAGTCATGGTTTCTGCAGCTGAATTGTTTACTCCAATAGCTGTAGATATTTCAAAGAAATAGCACAAAGAAGTTTAAGTCCTGAATTATGTGATGAAAATAATAATTCTCAGAATTATTTAAAGAAAATTAATAATGAGGCTTGGTATTCAATACAAAGTTGTTATATATCTGTCCACAGGAAATTATACTGAGAACGGAAATCTTATCTTCCCAAATTCAGTCATTGAATGATTATGAAGAAAATCTCCACTTTCTGAAGCTCTGGAATGTGAATTATTGTAATCTATGAAAAGTCCCTGATACCGTGAAAGATTGAGGGCAGAAGGAGAAGAGGGCATCAGAGGATTAGATGGCAGATGGCATCACTGATGCAAAGAACATGAACTTGGGCAAACTTCCGGAGACGGTGAAGGACAGGGAGGGCGGGCATGCTGCAGTCCATGGGGTTGCAAATAGTTGGATACAATTGGGTGACTGAACAACAGTCTGTGAACAGTCTGCCTGCAGTGCAAGAGACCCAGATTCGATCCCTAGGTTGGAAAGATCCTCTGGAGAAGAAAATGGCAACCCACTCCAGTATTCTTGCCTGGAGAATCCCAAGGACAGAGGAGTCTGGTCGGCTACAGTCCATGAGATGCAAAGAGTTGGACACAACTTAATGATTAAACCACCACCACAAGAAGTTGTTTGGAAAAGATAAAACATGAAAAATCATATTTGAGACAATACTGTGTTATTACAGTCAACTATCTTAAGAGAACACTGCTAATGTAAACATTGAAAGTGCATCATAAAATAAATTGAAAAGATTAAAACATGCAGAGATTAAGAAAAATTTCTCCAAAAATATGATAGTATCATATTACTGATTGTGAGATAATAGAAATGTTGGATGTATTTCTACTTGACTCCTAAGAAATATTTCCAGTGATCTGGAAAATGATTAATGTATTTATATTTTTAGAAGTAAAGATATTTTAATAACCCTTTATAGATATAATATTTTTGAAAGTAGCATGCATTAAATGCAGTAGTAGCATTCTTTTTCAGTTTTGAAAGAAATTGCAAGGAATTTAAATAAAGTTCAGTGATACAGCTGTGTTTTCAGTCATTTTAAAATGGAAATTAATTAAAATCACTTCAAGTGAAATATTGGTAGTACCTCACCAATATTGGTAGTTGTTTTTAGTTAGTTGCCCAGTCTTGTACTTCACCAAATATTAAAGCAATAGGAATATAACTTTATATATGCCTTCATTCTCCACCTATAAGTGCATCAGCTACATTAAGGGAATGGTTAGCCATGACTAATATTATGTGAGGGAATATAAAAGTATATTTCCACTTAAAACTAATCTCTTCTTTCCTGAATGTTTTCCTCTCTCCATTTCAGTAAAGTAGAACAACACTTATGCAGATAAATTCAGTTAGACCCCTATTACAGAAATGATACTAATTAACACAATGGTGTGACTTGGAACACAATGATGTCTCACTACACATTTTCTAGTTTTGTGAGTTTAAGTTAGAACCTTCTCTATTCTTATTATGTATGAAACAATCTGATAAAATACAAAAATAGAGGAAGAATTATTTGTTTAAAGATTATGAAAAGTATTCACACTTCTAGCCATCATCACAAATATGTATTTTAGAAAGAAGAAATAAAACTGTTACCATTTGATGATTACTTAGAGTCATAATTATGTTTTTTTGTTTTATCAATGTTAAAAAACATTAATTCTGTTCAATTGACTAATATCAGTTATTCTGAGAAAATATGTGAACAAAGTATTGTATAAATCCACATAACCTCCAAAAATTATAATAAAGGTGAATATATATGATATTCACAAGTTCACTCAATGATTAAAAATAAGACCATCATAATAACTAACTATATAGGATTTGATTTGATTGTAAATTAATACAATTAGTACTATTTTGCATACATAAGAAAGAGAAAATACATTTTTTAACTCTAAAATGACTTTTAAAAATCACTGGACTTACGGAAGAGTAGATCATTTCCAAAAGATTTCCATGATGAAATATTTACTCCTTTTTGAAACTGGAGCCTATTATACACAGTGAAGTAAGCCAGAAAGAAAAACACCAATACAGTATACTAACGCATATATATGGAATTTAGAAAGATGGTAACAATAACCCTGTATTCGAGACAGCAAAAGAGACACTGATGTATAGAACAGTCTTTTGGACTCTGTGGGAGAGGGTGGGATGATTTGGGAGAATGGCATTGAAACATGTATAATATCATATATGAAACGAGTCGCCAGTCCAGGTTCAATGCACGATACTGGATGCTTGGGGCTGGTGCACTGGGACGACCCAGAGGGATGGTACAGGGAGGGAGGAGGGAGGAGGGTTCAGGATGGGGAACACGTGTATATCTGTGGCGGATTCATGTTGATATATGGCAAAACCAATACAATATTGTAAAGTTAAAAATAAAATAATTAAAAAATAAATAATATAGAAATACAAAAAAAAATAAATAAATAAAAGATTTACTCAGAGAACAATAAAGAGTATAGAACCTTAATATGCTGGCTCTCATTTCTCTGAATCTGTTTTGCTTTACTTTTTTGTTTATTCATCCCCTTCTGAAAACGCTGTACTGGC
Organism: Bison bison bison; assembly: GCF_000754665.1. Lineage (NCBI taxonomy): Eukaryota > Metazoa > Chordata > Mammalia > Artiodactyla > Bovidae > Bison > Bison bison. The sequence goes on from NW_011494929.1 coordinate 916,379, forward strand.
CAGTTTGGATTTGCTGGAAAATAGACTTAAACATATGAAAATGGCAATATAAGTACTTATCATCCATTATGCATTGCCCCTCTCAAAGATAACAATGCAGGTTATCTTGAGCCTCACTCCCAACTTCAGTTGGATTTTTTAAACTAAGAAGCTCTTATAGTTTCCTTAATCTTCAGTCAAGCAAATAAGAAAGAAATGATTTGGGGGAAATGGATCAGGTAGAGTATCACTCCAAACCATGCTCATGGACAACACTTCATATTAGCTAATATTAGTAAGTTATAACTGAATTTACAAAGGTGAGAGAGAGACAAAAACCTAACCTTGAGTGGAAACCATAGTTATAACCATAAATTTAAAAATTATTTATTCTCAGGGACAATGCCTTCTAAAACTTACCACATAACATTTATCCCTTTAACTGCTCTCTTCAATCTGACTGGCTTCTAAAGAGACAAAATTTATGTGTTTTAATGCAAGGTCTTTAATAAATAAATCTTAAGACTAGAGTAGTGTATAAATTGCATAAGAAATGTCAGCCCTGAAGAGTGATCAGTGCCTAGGAGAATAGAATAATAAAGGTCATGAAGGCTAAATTCTAAGTGACCTTAGTGCTGCTACTACTCACCTCTGTCTTCATGTTTCAGATATTTTTTTTTAATGTCAAATGATAGTTAATGAAGTAGCATATGAAATGCTAATTATCTCAGTAATCCTTATTAATGCTCAACAAGTCTATCTAAAGTCACTTGCAACTATAGGTATGTCAATCTTTAAGGTTGCTAAATATGTCTATGGTTAACCTAGATATAATTTACTATCAATAATCTAATTCAAGAGACCCTAATTTGTGGAGACAAAGTGTAAATCTCCCAGGGTAGTTTCCATGACTTACATAATTTGCATTATTTTTATATCTTCTGTGGTACCCACATCAGTATTAAAAACATTTTAGAGGTTCAAAACAAAAAATCATGATATAAATAAAAAGTCATTCTTCATTTACTATATTTATATTTAATAATACCCTAACTAACATTTCAATAGCTACACAGCAAAACAAAAATAGTAGCAACATCTTTAGCTCATATAAAGGACACACACACACACATACCCCCTCATACTCACATATTTATGGTACATGTATACACATTATATAGTTAATGCATATATACAAAATGTTTATATTATACACAATATAACTCCATTAGGAAATATCATTGACTTTTAATTTTTAATTAATTATATTTTTATTGAAGCATAGTTGATTTACAATGTTGTCCCAGTTTCTGCTGTTTAGTAAAGTGATTCAGTTATACATATATATATATATACATTCTTTTTTTTATATTCTTTTCCATTATGGTTTATCACAGGATATTGAATATTGCTCCCTGGGCTATACCTTAGGATCTTGTGGTTTATCTATCTAGGGCAGTTAAGTCAGAGAGATGACAGAGTTTGTTGTTGTTCATCAATAATTAAGTTATTTTCTCCAGATTCCTTGATTTAACAATGACTTCTATTTGCAAAGTCTCTGCCTTTCTATTCTCCTCCTTTACACCTATGTTGTATATCACCTTCCCTGATAACAAATAGTGATCAAACTAGATGTATGTTTTTAAAAACTACCCCCCCCATATATACAGCCACAGAGGATTTTGTGGTTCATAATTACCTAAGTATTGGTTGAATTTTAGAGCAAGGAGTGGGTCACTATAGAAGCATAAACAGACTTTTAATTGAAGCAAAAGCCAGAAACCTTTTTCCCCCAAACCAGATAATGACAAAGCAGAAATTAGTGTATTTGCCTCTTGACTTACTGTTTTGAATTATTTTACCTTCATTATTATTGGGACACCTATCTTAAAATCAGTATAACTTTTGGTACCTTGAAAGTATAAAATCACAGGGAATATGGACTGACTGAAACTTTGAGGAAGTTTGGGACTTTTAAACTTGTAACATAAAGTTATGTAAGCTCAACCTGGAGTTGGTTACAACAGAAGTGATTTACTGCATTTTCCCTTAAATATTCCTTACCTTCTCTGAGTGCATGTATTAGTTATTTTGTAGTACCCTAAAGGGTAAACAAGAAATCTGAGAATTATTCCAATATGGTGAGGATATTATATTTTCATCTATAACCACAATATGAGAAACAATATATTACATAACTGCGATTTTTTTAAAACTACAAAACTACTAAACTCTCACTTGTGAATCAAATATGAATGTATGGATAAAACACATCATTTAAAATATGGCTCATTAAAATTTGCCTAAACTGATTTTCTTTAACATATTTTAAAGAAAACTATTGGGAATTTATCACAACAAACTCAAAATTCCTGACACTATGAGATAGGTAGCCTGTACCCTTAAGCAGGTCTTATTACTGGAGTGAGAATATATCAAAATAAAATTTTCCATATGCAATTTTCTCACATCAGCAACAGATTCGGTAATTTATTTTTAAATTCTTTTGTATGACATGGATAATTTGGCCTCTGAAAGAAGATATAATTTTCTCTCTTTTTGTAAATTTGGAAATATAGGATAGTTAGAAACAGATATACCAACAATTTTATGAGGTTTAGTGTAATCAGGAAGGTAGCAAAAATAGTTCTTTGTAGCTCTAAGAAATAAAATCACTTTTGTTAGAACATTGTATAAAGATTCTGTGACTTTTGTAACATAAGAGGGATTACAGTTTCTCACAAATGAGCTATTTTTATACAAATTCTCCAAAATATAGTATTAAATAACCACCCTTTTGAACTTACAGGCATATTTTCCTAAGCTTGTTTTTCCTGACATATTTTTGATGCCGGTATTAAAGAACATAAAATTATCCTGTCATATTTTGTTTTCTGTATACATTTTTTTTTTAATTCTACCTACAGACTTTCAAAATTCAGGGACAAAGACTTTTAGTGTCTATTATTTATATCTTCCATTCAGCAGCAAGAGAGGATGACAGGAAATTCATAGGTGTTAGAAAAATACGTACACTCAGGAGGCAACTGGTTTCTGCGGAGTGCTAAAATTTTGCCTTTTATTACTTTGTATTTGCATGGGACTTGACAGTTCATAATGTATGTGCAAGGCATTATCTCATTTAATTTTTATATCAACTGAATGGCATGTTTAACATTACTTTTTCTGTTTAATACATGAGTAAATTGGCTCACAGAAGTTAAATTGACCCATGTCTTTAAGTTAGGCTCTTAAATGTAAATATTAGCTCACCCTCAGTTTCATCCAGCCTTATCAAACAAGTATGAGCTTCTGAAGATATGTCTTTTAGTAGTTTGCATTCCAGGACAAATGTACGTATAAATTATTGATAGTTGTGTTTAATATTATTTCACTTTAAATTTCTATATTTACTTATAAATTGTATTATCCACCATGTTGGATTATGAATAATGCACATACACATACAAATGAATAAAAATAGTAAACCATCCTTGAAAAAGTCACAGTCAAAAGTGAGATGTGAACACAGTAAAATCTATTCCTAATACAAGATAGGTCCTGCAAGTTTACATAGATGCTAATCAAGGCACTCCAGTGAGTTCTCAATTGAATTCCACATCTCAAAGCCAGGAGAAGGGGGAAAGTCTCTGATCATTTTCAAATGCATATTTACAGTGCAGTTATAAAAGAAAGTGAGAGGAGTTTAGAATCTGAAGGACCTCAGGGAGTTATATTGTGCTTTTTTGACTGAGATGTTCATAACACACAGGAAAATACAGCAACAGTAATGGTGGGGTTGGTGTAATAATTGTTAATGGACTGTTAAACTAGTACAGAGCTCAAAGAATTGGAGGTTAGGATCAAGTTAATCAGCTTTTTATTTTTATTTTTAATTGAAGTACAGTTGATTTGCAATGTGGTATAAGTTTCAACTTTTTTTTTTTTTTAATAAATAAGACAGTAAAGAGGAGGAAGAGAGCAGGAGAGATTGAGAAATTTTAGGTGAAGACAATTAGAAGACTCTGGTTATGAGTGTTCATATGAAGAAGTTACTTAATCAGATCACTTTTATTAGAATACATATCAAGAGACTGTGAAACTAATGTTTGAAATGAGTTAAGAGGATGCTGAAATCATCAGGATAAGTAATCAGTATAATTTGATAGAAGTTATGAAATATCTGATATATCCCAAGAAAAAAGAGGCAAATATATAAAAGAATCAGTGAAACAGAGTCAGATGCATTTATTAACCTTCTCATTCATTTCATAAGTGTTGGGGGAATTTCTACCATATGCCTAATACTTATTAAAAACTGGGTGCCATGGGGTGAACAAAGCAGAGATGATTCCTTTGACAACTGTGATTAAATCTATAACAATAAAAAAAAATGTACAAAACTCTATATCAGACTAATATTATTTAAACTGCAATGACAAAAGTATCTAACATTCTAATAGTTGTTGTTCAGTCACAAAGTGATGTCTGACTCTTTGTGACTCCATGGACTGCAGCAAGCCAGGCTCCCCTGTCTTTCACTGTCTCCTGGAGCTTGCTCAAATTCATGGCCATTGAGTCGGTGATGTTACCTAACCATCCCATCATCTGCCACCCCCTTCTCCTTTTGCCTTCAATCTTTCCCAGTGTCAGGGTATTTTCCAATGAGTCGTCTCTTCACATCAGGTGGCCAAAGTATTAGAGCTGCAGCTTTAACATTAGTACTGCCATTGCATATTCAGGGTTAATTTCCTTTGGAATTGACTGGTTTGATCTCTTTGCAGTAAAAGGGACTCTCAAGAGTCTTCTCCAGTATTACAATTCAAAATCATAAATTCTTTGGGGCTCAGCTTTCTTTATGGTACAACTCTCACATCCATACATAACTACTGGAAAAACCATAGCTTTGACTACATGGACCTTGTCAACAAAAAGTGATTTCTCTACTTTTTAATATGCTGTCTAGGTTTGTCATAGTTTCCTTCCAAGGAGCTTCTTTAAATTTTGTAGCTGGAGTCCCCATCTGCAGTGATATTGAATCCCAAGAAATTTATCATTGTTTCCACTTTTTCCCCTTTTTCTCCATGAAGTTATGGGAGTGGCTGCCATGAACTTGGTGTTTTGAATGTTGCATTTTAAGCCAGCTTTTTCACTTCTCTCAGTTCAGTTCAGTAGTTAAGTTGTGTCCGATTCTTTGTGACCCCATGGACTGCAGCATGCCAGGCCTCCCTATCCATCACCAACTCCTGGAGTTTACTCAAACTCATGTCCATGGAGTCGGTGATGCCATCCAACTATCTCATGTTCTGTCTTCCCCTTCTCCTCCGGCCTTCAAACTTTCCCAGCATCAGGATCTTTTCAAATGAGTCAGTTCTTCACATCAAGCGGCCAAAGTATTGGAGTTTCAGCTTCAGCATCAGTCCTTCCAGTGAATATTCAGGACTAATTTCTTTAGGATGGACTGGTTCAGTCTCCTTGCAACCCAAGGGACTCTCAAGAGCCTTCTCCAACAACACATTTCAAAAGCATCAATTCTGCGGTGCTCAGTTTTCATTATAGTCCAACTCTCACATCCATACATGACTACTGGAAAAACCATAGCATTGACTAGACAGACCATTGTTGGCAAAGTAATGTCTCTACTTTTTCAATATGCTGTCTAGCTTGGTCATAACATTTCTTCCCAGGAGCAAGTGTCTTTTAATTTCATGGCTGAAGTCACCATCTGCAGTGATTTTGGAAACCACCCCCCCTCTCCCAAAAAAAAAAAAAGTCTCTCACTGTTTCCATTGCTTTCCCATCTATTTGCCATGAGGTGATGGGACCAGATACCATGATCTTAGTTTCCTGAATGTTGAGCTTTAAGGCAACTTTTTCCCTCTCCTCTTTCACTCTCATCAAGAGGCTCTTTAGTTCTTTTCATTTTCTGCCATAAGGGTGGTGTCATCTGCGTATCTGAGCTTATTGATATTTCTCCTGGCAATCTTGATTCCAGCTTGTGCTTCATCCAGCCCAGCATTTCTCATGATGTACTCTGCATATAAGTTAAATAAACAGGGTGACAATATACAGCCTTGACCTACTCCTCTTCCTATTTGGAACCAGTCTGTTGTTCCATGTCCAGTTCTAACTGTTGCTTCCTGATCTGCATACAAGTTTCTCAGAAGGCAGGTCAGGTGGTCTGGTATTCCCATCTCTTTCAGAATTTTCCACAGTTTATTGTGATCCACACAACCAAAGGCTTTGGCATAGTCAATAAAGCAGATGTAGATGTTTTTCTGGAACTCTCTTGCTTTTTTGATAATCCAACAGATGTTGGCAATTTGATCTCTGGTTTTCTGCCTTTTCTAAATACAGCTTGAACATCTGGAAGTTCTCAGTTCACATATTGTTGAAGCCTGGCTTGGAGAATTTTGAGCATTATTTTACTAGCGTGTGAGATGAGTGCAATTGTACGGTAGTTTGAGCACTCTTTGGCATTGCTTTTCTTTAGGATTGGAGTGAAAACTGATTTTTCCAGTCCTGTGACCACTACTGAGTTTTCCAAATTTGCTGGCATATTGAGTGCAGCACTTTCACAGCATCATTTTTCATGATTTGAAATAGCTCAACTGGAATTCCATCACCTCCGCTAGCTTTGCTCATAGTGATGCTTCTTAAAGCCCACTTGACTTCACATTCCAGGATGTCTGGCTCTAGGTGAGTGATCACACCATCATGATTATCTGAGTTGTGAAGACCCTTTTTGTACAGTTTTTCTGTGTATTCTTTTTTTTTCTTCTTCTTCTTTCTTTTTTTTTTTCTCTCTCTTTTTTTTAATTTTTTTTTAAATTTTATTTTATTTTTAAACTTTACAAATTGTATTAGTTTTGCCAAATATCAAAATGAATCCGCCACAGGTATACATGTGTTCCCCATCCTGAACCCTCCTCCCTCCTCCCTCCCCATACCATACCTCTGGGTTGCCGCAGTGCACTAGCCCCAAGCATCCAGTATCGTGCATCGAACCTGGACTGGCAACTCGTTTCATACATGATATTATACATGTTTCAATGCCATTCTCCCAAATCCTCCCACCCTCTCCCTCTGCAACAGAGTCCATAAGACTGTTCTATACATCAGTGTCTCTTTTGTTGTCTCGTACACAGGGTTATTGTTAGCTTCTTTCTAAATTCCATATATATGCGTTAGTATACTGTATTGGTGTTTTTGTTTCTGGCTTACTTCACTCTGTATAATAGGCTCCAGTTTCATCCACCTCATTAGAACTGATTCAAATGTATTCTTTTTAATGGCTGAGTAATACTCCATTGTGTATATGTACCACAGCTTTCTTATCCATTCATCTGCTGACGGACATCTAGGTTGCTTCCATGACCTGGCTATTATAAACAGTGCTGCGATGAACATTGGGGTACACGTGTCTCTTTCAGTTCTGGTTTCCTCAGTGTGTATGCCCAGCAGTGGGATTGCTGGCCACCTCTTCTTAATATATTCTGCTTCTGTTAGGTCCATACCATTTCAGTCCTTTATTGAGTCCATCTTTGCTTGAAATATTCCCTTGGTATTTCTAATTTTCCTGAAGTGGTTTCTTGTCTTTCGCATTCTATTGTTTTCCTCTATTTCTTTGCACTGGTCACTGAGGAAGGCTTTCTTATCTCTCCTTGCTATTGTTTGGAACTCTGCATTCAAATGGATATATCTTTCCTTTTCTCCTTTGTTTTTCACTTCTCTTCTTTTCACAGCTATTTGTAAGGCTTCCTCAGACAACCATTTTGCCTTTTTGCATTTCTTTTTCTTGGGTATGGTCTTAATCACTGCCTCCTGTACAATGTCACAAACCTCCGTCCACAGTTCTTCAGACACTCCATCTATCAGATCTAGTTCCTTAAATCTATTTCTCACTTCCACTGCAAAATCATAAGGGATTTGATTTGACTTAGAGGCTCTTTAGTTCACCCCAATAAAAATTATTTCCTTATTCATACTACATGTCAAATAGAGTTTGATGGGAGAACTGTGCACATCATAGTTGTTCCAGGATCCAGGTTGACAGAGTCTGTTTTGTGGCATGCTTTGATAATCATCAAAGCAAATGGGGAAAAAAACAAGGTGAATCAACCACTGGCTTTTAAATCTGCCATTCAGAAATGACACAGTATCTTCCACTTGTATGGTAATGACAGAATCAAATAGTGCTTCCTAGGAAGCACCTTAGGAATACACGAGAATAGATCTAAAGGTTGACTTATGTCCCAAAGCAGGATGCATGCATAATAGAATAACAGAAAATAAAAAGGAATCGTGGTAGACAGGCTCTAACGTAGCCCACATGATCTCCACCTCTTGGTATTCATGTCTTGCTTAAATTCCCACTCTTTGAATATGAGTGGGACCCTTTACGTGTTTTAATCAAAATAATATTTTGGAGGTAATTAGCATGTGGGGGCTACTTAGAAAAGTATCTGAGTGTTTTATACATCATTTATTTCTCACATATCCAGAGGCTGGAAAAATCCATGTTCAAGATTCTGGTCTATTTCATTTCATGTGAGGGTTCTCTTCATGGCTTATGTATTGGCCACTTTCTCACTGCATTCTCACATGGCATTTCCTTGGTGCATATGCACAGAGGAAAAATGAGAATCTGCTCTGTGCTCTCTCTTCTATGGAACCAGGGCTTTGTTTTTATAGCCTCACTTAATTACTTTCTTAGAAGCCCCATGTCAAGTACCATCACACTGGGGATTACGGCTTTAATATATATATTTTCAGGGGGACACAAATATTCAGTCCATAATAGTGACTGATGTCAGTTTAGTGATGATATTACATAAAATTACAATTTCTGTTTTCCTGAGAAACCATCTCCCCTGTTGTCTTTGAAAAAGCAAGATGCTAGGTGGAGAGTTGGCCTATGAAAATGACCACATGATAAGCAAATTAGGGTGACTTCTAGGCAACAACCAGCAAGAAACCAAGGTTCTCAGTTCTCAGCCTGCAAGGAACTAAGCTGTCCAGAATCATGTGATCTTGAAAGCAAATATTTCCCCAGACAAGCAATATATGAGACTGTAGTCATGGTCAACACCTTGATTTCAGTTTTGTGGAATCATGAAACAAAGAACTCAACTAAGTTTTGGCCAAGATTCGCAGAAACTGAACCATGTGGTGTTTCAAGCTCCTATATTTATGATAATGTTGTTACACAACAGTAGATAATAATACAATAGATGATGGTATGATTAAGTTTTGATAGGTGATTTCACAGAAAGCTTCAGAAATAGGGCTGAACTTAAGTGCAGTTTGGAGAAAAAGCTAAGAATAGTTAAGAAAGTCAAGCAGGGTAGAGACAGGAGTTGCAATAATGCATAGAACATTGAAAGGATGTGTTTGAAAAGAGATAGAACTAGTCAATATTAAAAAAGGAGAAGAAATCAATATAGGGAAATGTGATTAGAAAATTAAGCATGGATCTATCTAGAATCCACAGTAAACAGACAAGGAAGGATTTGGAGTAACTATGTAACATGCTTATAATTATGAACTGGCTATACAAAAGTCATTATTTTACTCTATTTACATATATGCATTTTCCAGGTTCCATTTTACACATTTCATTTTCAGGCATATTTTTAAGTTTTAAAATCAACTTGTAAATATTGAAAAATCATTATATATTTTTTAAAATAATACATACATATCTTGAAAACAACATGAAAGAAATCAACCGTCTTATTGAACAATCAAAATAAGCTTTTCATTTCCTGAGAGCTAAGCCTTTCATTTTAACTAGCAAATCCCTATAGGTAAGATCATTTAAACTATGCATATTGAATACATGCTTCAATTATTTATTGCAGTATAACAAGTCACTCTGAAACTTAATGGCTTACAACAGACATCAGTTTGCTATTTCTTGCAGTTCTGATTTGGCTGGGCTCCACCAGACTGGCTCTTCTCTCTGCTAGATGTTTCTTCTGTAAAGCACCAGCTGAAATCATTCACTTGCACTAAACAGGTGGCCAGGCTGCTTTAAAAATCAAAGACAGCTTCATGCACAACTGGCCTCTAGTGTTCTTGTACAGGGTGTATCCACATGGCAGGTTGGGACTTTGTTATAGCACATTGCTTCAAGTTAGTCATTCTCCTTACAAGAAGGCTCCCTTCCCCACGTTACTGTAAGCACGTTACTGAGAGCACGTTACTGTAAGACCCCAGGCTTCTTAAAGCTTAGGCACAGATAGAGTTAGTCATTGTTTTTTCCACAGTTTTTTGGTTAAAGAAGGCCAGCTCATATTTAAAATTAGAAGACTTTACATCTTTTTTAAAAATTATTTATTTATTCTTGGCCATGCTGGGTGTTTGCTGCCACGTGCAGGATTTCTCTAGTTGTGGCAAGTAAGAGCTACTCTTCCTCGTGGTGCACTGGCTTCTCACTGCAGTGGCCTTTCTTGTTGCAGAGCATGAGCTCTAGGCACATGGGCTCAGTAGTTGAGGCACACAGGCTTAGTTGCTTCATGTCATGTGGAATCTTCCTAAACCAAGGATTGAACCCATGTCCCTGCAGTGACAGCAGATTCTTATACACTGTACCACCAGGGAAGTCCCAAGACTATATCTTGATGGAAAAAGGGAGGGATTAATAGTGGGCTTCTCTGGTCACTATCTACTACAATAAGTATAAAATAGGTACAGTTTACTTTTTGATAAAATTAAGAATCTTCCATTTCCATAGCTAGATATTTGAAGATCATTACTAAAACCAGACAAGTAAATTGAAATAGTCACTGGTAAGACAATAGAACTAGAGTTCAAGCATAGAATTAGGCTCATTTCATACAATCATAAGTTCCACTCATAGGACTCATTGATTAGCCTTTATTTTTAGCATGAAGTTACTCCTATTAGACAGCCCATGCATTTATTATTTTATTCAAATAGTTTTGCAAAATAATTAATGGTACTTTTATTCACCTCTTAAAGATGTTGCAATGTACATTAAAAACTATAAATGATTTTCTGATGGATGTTCTGTCTTACTGTCAAAATGCAAGTTGAATGTAAGGCTGACTTTCCATCAGAAAGAATTTCTATAAATGGGGTTATTTTTTAATTGAAGTATAGCTGATTTACAATGTTATATTGGTTTCAGGTATACAACATAGTGACTTGATATTTTTAGAGATTACATTCCATGTAAATTATTATAGGGCTTCCCCTGTGGCTCAGACAGTAAAAATCCTCCTGTAACACTGGAGACCCGGGTTCGATCCTTGGGCTGGGAAGATCCCCTGGAAGAGAGTGTAGCAACTCACTCCAGTATTCTTGCCTGGAGAATCCCCATGGACTATTCTCTACATTGTACCTTACATCCTTGTATCTTATTTATTTTATACCTACTAGCCTTTACTTCTTAATACCTTCTCCTATCTTGTCCTTCCCCCTACCTCTCTTCCATTGCTAACCACTAGTTTGCTTTCTGTATTCATGAGTCCATGTTTGTTTTATTACATAAAAATGGAGTTCTTAACATACTTGTATTTCAGGGAGTCAGTAAAATTTGGAAATTTTATGCAAAATTTTGCACTATATATTTTTCTGAGCAGATGATTCATTAGCTCTTTTTTTCAATTTTGGTCCTCCTAAGGTTCACATGTCTTATTTTCTGAGCTGGAAGAGTTATATTTGAGCCATGACTTGATCAATCATAAATAAATATATCATTTTTCAAATTAAAATAATAATACCTCAGAAGCAATGCTGTGAATATCAATTATTACTTGTGAAATGATCATTAAAATATTAGTTATTCTTGAAACAGTTGATCTTTAAGTTATGATTTTTCTCACATGGGATCTGAGTAACAAAAGCCATTAATTAACCATTTATCAGGTTCAGATAAACCTCTTTAGTGTTTTAAAATTATTATCCTATTTGGTTCTCACAGCAATCTTATGAAAAAGGTTTTATTATGATTTTCACTTTACTGATAAAAAAACTTGAAGGGTAAAATTTTTACTTAGTGCTACATACAATAGACTATCTCATTACTTCATTAATATTTGAGCCATCTTCCTTAAGAAAAATTATATATCTTCTTCTTAAATTCAGAGATGGTAATGATACTTGGCTTATGTAATACAATGTAAGTACAAGTACCTGTCAATTCTGGGCATAAGCTTTCAGAACCAGCATAAAATCCATCATATTTTCTTTTACCTACTTTTATTATCTTAGAGGATAAGCCAAGCAGAAGCCTTCATCAGTGAATATGTGGCGAGTACCCTTGTAAACACTTGAAGATAAAATAGCTGTGAATGAGAAATTAACTTTAATTATCTTAAACCAAGAAAAAATTGGCATGTGTCTGTTATCACAGCCAAACTTACCCTGTCCTGACTGGTGCACAGCCAGTGAGGTGAGAAGCTAAGATCAGAATCAAACGGTCTGGTTGTCAAGCCTGAACTTGGAACTACTCTTCATTGTTACCTTTCTTGATTTTACAAATGACCGTTTTTTCCTTTTTCTTTCTTTCTTTTTTTTTTTTTTCAGTTCTTTTCACTAGCCTCTTAAGCACTCTGAAGAAACCTTACACTGTTCTCTTGAGAGGATAGCACCGACTTTGCTGCTAGTTTTCAGAGAACAGTGGTTGGATATAAGCTTGTGAAAGTTCCCTAAAAGGCTATCTGAAATTCAGGATAACTTCTAACACAAGAATGAGAAATCTACTAGAAGTGCTTAAAAGTAGCCATGCAAAGTTAATTAAGAAAGATTTAAAAACAATAAATTTGTAGTGTATCCTGTCTGTAGAACCTCTATTCTTAAATTAATGCTGCCCTATTAAAAATAATTAAAACTTAGGAAACCTTTAATACATAAAATTTTCTGAAAAGTTTTTGCAAGTGTACTTGTATGAATTTTTTCTACTTGTACTCTGCCAAATTACTGAAAGAACTGAGCTGATAAACAGGATCCTTTTTCCTGAACTAAAGTGTCTAAAAAGTCCTTTGATGAGGAGGATGACAACAATGATGATGATGATAATGATGATGATAAAACTAACATTTATCAACTGCTTACTGTGCACCAGGTGATTTGCTAAGTGATTTTCCTTTAGCAAAGTTATCTGGTGAGTGTGATTACAACCTCCATCACATTGAAGGAAATTAGCTTAAAGGAAGTGTGCTGAAACTGACCCAAGTAAACTGTCCTCTGAGCTCTCATGCTTAACCACTCTAGTATATTTGCCCTGTGCAATCCAGATGAGACCTGCTTCTTCTCAGGCAAAGGTTTTCTATGATGCTGGCTTATAGACAGAAGTTCTTCATCAGGATCTCATTTCTGTCGTTTCTGATAAAGACAAGCAAATATGCAGCTAACAATGGGTAGAGTTAGATGGTCCTCTAGTGAGAGGAGGACATAAAATAGAGGGTAAACTGTCTTCACCTCAAGGGCTGAACACATTTATATTTGAAGCAAAAATTCTATGTTTTTAATTTGTATACTGTTGCTTTATTTCAATTATAAGCTAAGAATATTATAGTGTTCAATATATAGCTGTCTCCAAAGTTTTCATATAATATAGAACAGAATCCTCCCAAAATAAGCCGATTTTTACTACTATTGTATCAGAAATCATCCATATATAAGATAGAGGTTGAATGGAGCAAGATACTGCTTTAAGTAAGTTATAGCAGAAAGAAAAAAGGCTTGAGAAATAGAAGCATTCTGTGAAATTCTATATCTGATATAGTTCCTTTGTTAGTTTTAGTTTTTGAAGTGTGAGTTTAAGCTCAATTAAACATTTGTTTAATTGTGCAGAGAAATAACTAATCCAATCTCAAGCTATAGTTAATAGACATTTAAATACTTATTTTATTATTATACAGAACTTTTTGTGTGCAACATGTATTTCCATTGGGAAGTAAATAATATCAACTGTAATTGCATTTATTCATAGCTTTATTTTCTTTCTTTTTTTTTTAGAAATTACTTGTAAAAACAGAGTATTATGTAAGACTAAATTATGTATGCCTTTGTTTTTCTTTTTTCTTCCACCAGTCTTTGAGGGGGTGTGATTATCTTTCAAAGAGAAATACTAATAAAAAAAAATCTACACAGATTGATTTGAAAGCTTTAATTTAGGTAAATCAGGAAAACGCAAATATAGTATTTGTCATAGCAGCAGAGTGGCTTAGCTTTGCTCTCTGATGCCTTTCGTATATTTCTAGTTGCCATGGCTTCCTGCCTATCACATTCATGACAAGCATTCAAAGCAGAAATACTGTAGGAGGACTGCTTGTCTGAGAACACACATAATACCTAAGCCTTTATTTCTGGCTCACTGACACTGTTCACCCAAACATAAAGAGTGAATGGTCAAATAAGCAACACTTATCTTTACTCTTGTTTTGTCAGTGTCAAAACTCTTTAATCCTGCATTCTAATGTTATAGAGTGGCATTGTTTTCCACGTTCTTTATGCGTTATCAAATCAGTGCCTCCTAGTGGTCCGTAAGGGTCATAACACCATCTAATACAAGGTCACAGTACAGTGCTTTTGGAGAACCTTCCAATGCACTAGTTTGAATTTACAGTAGTTAATTCAGAACTCACAGAATTTTACTAACTTAATACCTTCTTCAATATATGAGTCAATTTTTTGTATACATTGAAATGATAATGTCTACTTTTCTTTTACACAGAAATGACCTATAAATGTGTGATCTGACATGTGAATTTGTTAATAAAAATTATATTAAATTAAAGCTAGAATAAACAGAAAGTTCTATTGCAGCATGTTGCTTTTTAAGACAAAGATAAACTTTGTAGATAAATATTAACTAGATAATTTAAGGTTTCTAATTTAACATTTCATATGATTTCAAATATACTGTCTTATAATAATTTTTGTTGCTTATAAACATATTTTTAACTTTGAAAACCCCATGTTACATTTTGGAATTCTGGTCACTAGAGATAAATAGGTTTTATTTCACACACTTTCTCCTGAAGGTATCTAATATTTTGAACTGGAAATAGCAAGTAGATAGAATAGCAAGTAATTTTTTATTATCAAACCTGGCATCATAATCCATTATAATGAAAATAATCTCATTCATGTATCTTTGAAGGCATTTCTAGAATATATATTATATAAGATATTTTAATTTTGCATATATTTATTATCTTCAGTACCACACTTTTTCTTTGAAGCTCATATATGCATACATGTGATCTGATCTGATGTCATATCTATTACACATTTTTCTTTTTTATTATTTATTTATTTTATTGAAGGATAATTGCTTTACAGAATTTTGTTGTCTTCTATCAAAGCTCAACATGAATCAGCCATAGGTATACATATATCCCCTTCCTTTGGTACCTCCCTCCCATCTCTCCTGATACCATCCCTCTAGGTTGATACAGAGCCCCTGTTCCAGTTTCCGGACCCATACAGCAAATCCCTGCTGCATATTTATTTTACATTTAGTAATGTAAGTTTCCATGTTACTTGTTCCATACATCTCACCCTCTCCTCTCTTCTCCCCATATTCATAAGTGTATTCCCTATGTCTGTTGCTCCATTGGTGGCATGTAAATAAATTCTTCAGTACCATTTTCTTAGATTCCATATATACCCATTAGACTAGGATATTTGTCTTTCTCTTTCTGACTTACTTCACTTTGTATAAAAGATTCTTGTTTCATCCACATGATTAGAACTGACTCAAATGTGTTCCCTCTTATGGCTGAGTAATATTTCATTGTGTATATGTACCACAATTTCTTTATCCATTCATCTGTTGATAGATTATCTAGGTTGCTTTCATGTTCTAGCTATTGTAAATAGTGCTACAATGAACAATGGGATACATGTGTATTTTTCAATTTTGGTTTCCTCAGGAGTGGGATTGCGGGTCATATTCCCATCTGAATGCAGAGTTCCAAAGAACAGCAATGAGAGATTAAAAAAAGCCTTCCTCAGCAATCAATGTAAAGAAATAGAAGAAAACAGCAAAATGGGAAAAACTAGAGATCTCTTCAAGAAAATTAGAGACACCAGGGGAATATTTCATGCAAAGATGGGCTCGATAAAGGACAGAAATGGTACGGAACTAACAGAAGCAGAAGATAGTAAGAAGAGGTGGGAAGAATACACAGAAGAACTGTACAAAAAAGATCTTCATGACCCAGATAATCATGACGGTGTGATCATTCACCTAGAGTCAGACATCCTGGAATGTGAAGTCAAGTAGGCTTTAGAAAGCATCACTACAAACAAAGCTAGTGGAGGTGATGGAATTCCAGTTGAGCTATTTCAAATCCTGAAAGATGATGCTGAGAAAGTGCTGCACTCAATATGCCAGCAAAGTTGGAAAACTCAGCAGTGGCCACAGGACTGGAAAAGGCCAGTTTTCATTCCAATCCCAAAGAAAGGCAATGCCAAGGAATGCACAAACTGCCACACGATTGCACTCATCTCACACACTAGTAAAATAATGCTCAAAATTCTCCAAGCCAGGTTTCAGCAATACATGAACTATGAGCTT
This sequence comes from Bison bison bison, assembly GCF_000754665.1. NCBI lineage: Eukaryota > Metazoa > Chordata > Mammalia > Artiodactyla > Bovidae > Bison > Bison bison. The sequence goes on from NW_011494929.1 coordinate 932,916, forward strand.
CCAGATATTCAAGATGGTTTTAGAAAAGGCAGAGGAACCAGAGATCAAATTGCCAACATCCTCTGGATCATCAAAAAAGCAAGAGAGTTCAAGAAAAACATCTGTTTCTGCTTTATTGACTATGCCAAAGCCTTTGACTGTGTGGATCACAATACACTGTGGAAAATTCTGAAAGAGATGGGAATGCCAGACCATCTGACCTGTCTCTTGAAAAACCTGTATGCAGGTCAGGAAGCAACATTTAGAACTGGACATGGTTCCAAATAGGAAAAGGAGTACATCATGGCTGTATATTTAACTTCTTATTTAAGTTAACTGCTTATTTAACTTCTATGCAGAGTACATCATGAGAAACCCTGGGCTGGAAGAAGCACAAGCTGGAATCAAGATTGTCAGGAGAAATATCAATAACCTCAGATATGCAGCTGTCAGCAACCTTATGGCAGAAAGTGAAGAGGAAATAAAAAGCCTCTTGATGAAAGTGAAGGAGGAGAGTGAAAAAGTTGTCTTAAAGCTCAACATTCAGGAAACTGAGATCATGACATCCAGTCCCATCACTTCATGGGAAATAGATGGGAAACAGTGGAAACAGAGTCAGACTTTATTTTGGGGGAACTCCAAAATCACTGCAGATGGTGATTGCAGCCATGAAATTAAAAGATGCTTACTCCTTGGAAGGAAAGTCATGATCCACCTAGATAGCATATTTATTTTTTTAAATTTTATTTTATTTTTAAACTTTATATAATTGTATTAGTTTTGCCAAATATCAAAATGAATCCATCATAGATAGCATATTTAAAAGCATAGTCAAGGCTATGGTTTTTCCAGTAATCATGTATGGATGTGAGAGTTGGACGGTGAAGAAAGCTGAGCACCAAAGAATTGATGCTTTTGAACTGTGGTATTGGAAAAGGCTCTGGAGAGTCCCTTGGACCGCAAGGAGATCCAACCAGTCCATTCTAAAGGAGATCAGTCCTGGGTGTTCTTTGGAAGGACTGGCTAAAGCTGAAACTCCAGTACTTTGGCTACCTCATGTGAAGAGTTGACTCATTGGAAAAGACTCTGATGCTTTTCCAGTGGATTGGGGGCAGGAGGAGAAGGGGACAACAGAGGATGAGATGGCTGGATGGCATTGCCGACTCAATGGTCATGGGTTTGAGTGAACTCCAGGAGTTGGTGATGGACAGGGAGGCCTGGCGTGCTGCGATTCATGGGGTCGCAAAGAGTCGGACACGACTGAGTGACTGAACTGAACTAAAGAATCTGTCCATTTCTTCCAGGTTATCCATTATATTGCCATATAGTTGTTCACTTATACGTGTTCACTTATAATTGTCTCTTATAATCCTTTGTATTTCTGCATCAGTTGTAACCTCTCTTTTTTCATTTCTACTTTTGTTGTTGTGATTCTTCTCTTTTTTTCTTGATAAGTCTGGATAAAGGCTTGTCAATTTTGTTTATCTTCTCAAAAACCAGGTTTTATGTTTATTAGTCCATACTATTGTTTCTTTTCCTTTTCACTTATTTCTACTCAGAACTTTATGTTTTCTTTCCTTCTCCTAATTTTGGGTGTTTTTTGTTCTTCTCTTCCAGTTGTTTTAGGTGTATATTTAGGCTGTCTATTTGATGTTTTTCTTGTTTCTTGAAGTAAGATAGTACTGCTAAAACCTCCTCCTAAAACAGCTTTTGCTGCATCCCATAGGTTTTGAGTTGTGTTTTCATTGTTTTGTTTCTACAATGTTTTTTATTTCTCTTTATATCTCTCTCTCCATGTGTTTGTGCTTCTTACAGATTTTTTTCTTATAGTTGGTATCTATTCTTACAACAGGGATGGAGAAGCTGCTTAATACAATTTCAATTTTCTTAAGTTTACTGAGGTTTGATTTGTGACCCAAGATGTGGTCTATCCTGCAGGATGCTCCATGTTCACTTGAAAAGGTGTATTCTTCTGCATTTCGACGGAATGTCTTGAAGATATCAATGAGATCCATCTCATCTAATGTATCCTTTAAGACTTGTGTTTCCTTATCAGTTTTCTGTTTTGATGATCCATCCGTTGGTGTGAGTGGGGTGTCAAAGTCTCCTATTATTATTGTGTTACTGTCAGTTTCTCCTTTTATGTCTGTTAGTGCTTGTCTTATGTATTGAGTTGCTCCTATACTGGGTGCCTAGATATTTACAGTTGTTATGTCTCCCTCTAGGATTCATCCCTTACTCACTCTGTAGTGTCGTTTGTTATCTCTTGTAATATTTATTGTATGGTCTATTTTGTGTGACATGAGGATTCTTACTCCAGCTTTCTTTTGCTTCCCATTTGCATGGAATATATTTTCCCATCCTCTCACTTTCAGTCTATACTTGTCTTGAGGTCTGAGGTGGGTTTCTTATAGACAGCATATATATGGGTTTTGTTTTTGTATCCATTCAGCCAGTATTCATCCTGTGGTTGGAGCATTGAAATCAGTCTTGAATATTCATTGGAATGACTGATGTTTAATCTGAAACTCCAATACTTTGGCTACCTGATGTGAAGAGCTCACATCATTTGAAAAGACCCTGATGCTGGGAATGATTGAGGGCAGGAGGAGAAGGGGACGACAGAGGATGAGATGGTTGGGCTCTTTTTGCCTCTTGGACTTGACTATTTCCTTTTCTATGTTGGGGAAATTTTCAACTGTAATCTCTTCAAAATTTTTCTCATACCCTTTCTTTTTCTCTTCTTCTTCTGGGACCCCTATAATTTGAATGTTGGTGCATTTGATATTGTCCCAGAAGTCTCTGAGACTATCCTCAGTTCTTTTGATTGATTATAATAACTAATTTAAAAAGAATATAACTCCCTTGCTTAGACTAGCGAAGTGGGCATTCTCCACTCCCTACTGATTTCTGTGTCAGAAGCTTTCTCTGTTCCTTTTTCACTTTAATAAAACTCTGTTACACAAAAGCTCTTGAGTGATCAAGCCTGGTCCCTGGTCCCTAAGCTAAATCTTCTTCAGAGATCATGAACCTGACACCTTTCACCATAAGTTATCAAAAAGAAACCAAAAATTATATTGCCTGTTAAGAACTAAACTAAGCAAAGCACAAACTGGAAAACAAAACTAAAGCAAGGTGCCAAGTGGGGAATAAAGCAGTGAAAGCAAAACTAACAAATATGCTGAGAGGAAAGGAAAGAAAGAAAATAGATAAGCAAAGTTAAATAGATGTAGATGAAGAAGATTTATATAAATTAAAGATTAACTTCAAGGGGAAAATATACAGTGGGAAAGGGAAACAAAGACATAAATGTAGAAAAAATATAATAGGTTTAAAAAATTAAAATTATAAAAAAGGTAAAAAAAAAAAAGAGAGAGAGAGAGAAAGAAGAAAAAAAGAAAAAAAGGTAAAAAAGAAGGAAACTCCAAGAACTGCAAAACCCCAGTGTTGAGGCAGAGGTTTATAGCAACCATAAAAAGTATGACTGAATATACACATATACATATATATCCATAAGCAAAATCAAAACAGCCCAACAAACTAAAGTACAATAGACTGAGCTGGTTAACAAAGGTAACCAAAAATTATATCTACCTGTTAAGAACAAAACTAACTAAAGCACAAACTGGAAAGCAAAGCTAAAACAAGATGCCGATTGGGAAGTAATGCAATGAAAATAAAACTAACAAATATGTTGAGAGGAAAGGAAAGAAAAAAAGAATACATATGCAAAGTTAAATAGAAGTAGATAAAGAAGATTTATATACATTAAAGATTAACTGCAAGGGGAAAAGAACAGTAGGAAAAGAAAATAAAAGAGTAAATGTGGAAAAAATGATAACGGGTTTAAAAATTAAAACTAAAAAAAAGAAAGGGAAAAAAACAAAACTCCACAGAGCTGCAAAAGCCCAGTGTAGAGGCAGAGGTTTATAGCAACAATAAAAAATGTAAGGGTGGGCGGCTGTGTCCGGCACACCAAGTGTGGGCAAGAAGAGCTACCCCCACGTCCGAGGTCAGGGGCAGCAGTCAAGAGTGCCAGGCTGCAACGGCACAGGAATGGCTGAGAAGAGCTATCCAAGTCCGAGGTCAGGGGTGGCGGCCAGGAGGAGCTACCTGAAAGAGCCATGGCTGCGCAGGCACAGGAGGGCCTAGAGGAGCTATCCCACATTGAAAGTCAGGAAGGGCAGCGGTGAGGAGATACCCTTCGTCCAAGGTAAGGAGGGGGCTGAGCTTTGCTGGAGCAGCCATGAAGAGAGACCCCACACCCAAGGTAAGAGAAACCCAAGTAAGATGGTAGGTGTTGCAAGAGGGCATCAGAGGGCAGACACACTGAAACCATACTCACAGAAAACTAGTCAATCTAATCACCCTAGGACCACAGCCTTGTCTAACTCAATGAAACTAAGCCATGTCCGTGGGGAAACCCAAGACAGGCGGGTCATGGTGGAGAAATCTGACAGAATGTGGTCCACTGGAGACGGGAATGGCAAACCACTTCAGTATTCTTGCCTTGAGAACCCCATGAACAGTAGGAAAAGGCAAAATGATAGGATACTGAAAGAGGAACTCCCAAGGTCAGTAGGTGCCCAATATGCTACTGGAGATCAGTGGAGAAATAATTCCAGAAAGAATGAAGGGATGGAGCCAAAGCAAAAACAATACCCAGCTGTGGATATGACTGGTGATAGAAGCAAGGTTCGATGCTGTAAAGAGCAATATTGCATAGGAACCTGGAATGTCAGGTCCATGAATCAAGGCAAATTGGAAGTGATCAAACAGATGGCAATAGTGAATGTCGACATTCTAGGAATCAGTGAAATAAAATGGACTGGAATGGGGAAATTTAACTCAGATGACCATTATATCTACTACTGCGGGCAGGAATCCCTCAGAAGAAATGGAGTGGCCATCATGGTCAACAAAAGAGTCCAAAATGCAGTACTTGGATGCAATCTCAAAAATGACAGAGTGATCTCTGTTCGTTTCCAAGGCAAATCATTCAATATCACAGTAATCCAAGTCTATGCCCCAACCAATAACACTGAAGAAGCTGAAGTTGAACAGTTCTGTGAAGACCTACAAGACCTTTTAGAACTAACACTCAAAAAAGATGTCCTTTTTATTATAGGAGACTGGAATGCAAAAGTAGGAAGTCAAGAAACACCTGGAGTAACAAGCAAATTTGGCCTTGGAATACAGAATGAAGCAGGGCAAAGACTAATAGAGTTTGCCAAGAAAATGCACTGGTCATAGCAAACCAGTTTGCTATGGACATCACCAGATGGTGAACACTGAAATCAGATTGATTATATTCTTTGCAGAAAAAGATGGAGAAGCTCTATACAGTCAGCAAAAACAAGACCAGGAGCTGACTGTGGCTCATATCATGAACTCCTTATTACCAAATTCAGACTTAAATTGAAGGAAGTAGGGAAAACCACTAGACTATTCAGGTATGACCTAAATCAAATTCCTTATGATTATATAGTGGAAGTGAGAAATAGAGCCTTGGTGTGATAGACAGAGTGCCTGATGAACTATGGAATGAGGTTCGTGACATATTACAGGAGACAGGGATCAAGACCATCCCCATGGAAAAGAAATGCAAAAAAGCAAAATGGCTGTATGGGGAGGCCTTAGAAATAGCTGTGAAAAGAAGAGAAGTGAAAAGCAAAAGAGAAAAGGAAAGATATAAGCATCTGAATGCAGAGTTCCAAAGAATAGTAAGAAAAGATAAGAAAGCCTTCCTCAGCAATCAATGCAAAGGAATAGAGGAAAACAATAGAATGGGAAAGACTAGACATCTCTTCAAGAAAATTAGAGATACCAAGGGAACATTTCATGCAAAAATGGGCTCGATAAAGGACAGAAATGGTAGGGATCTAAAAGAAGCAGAAGATAGTAAGAAGAGGTGGCAAGAATACACAGAAGAACTGTACAAAAAAGATCTTCACGACCCAGATAATCAAGATGGTGTGATCACTCACCTAGAGCCAGACATCCTGGAATGTGAAGTCAAGTGGGCCTTAGAAAGCATCACTAGGAACAAAGCTAGTGGAGGTGATGGAATTCCAGTGGAGCTCTTTCAAATCCTGAAAGATGATGCTGTGAAAGTGCTGCCCTCAATATGCCAACAAATTTGGAAAACTCAGCAGTGGTCACAGGACTGGAAAAGGCCAGTTTTCATTCCAATCCCAAAGAAAGGCAATGCCAAGGAATGCACAAACTGCCGCACAATTGCACTCATCTCACATGCTAATAAAGTAATGCTCAAAATTCTCCAAGCCATGCTTCAGCAACACGTGAACTGTGAACTTCCTGATGTTCAAGCTGGTTTTAGAAAAGGCAGAGGAACCAGAGATCAAATTGCCAACATCCGCTGGATCATTGAAAAAGCAAGAGAGTTCAAGAAAAACATCTATTTCTGCCTTATTGACTATGCCAAAGCCTTTGACTGTGTGGATCACAATAGACTGTGGAAAATTCTGAAAGAGATGGAAACACAAGATGACATGACCTGCCACTTGGAAAATCTGTATGCAGGTCAGGAAGCAACATTTAGAACTGGACATGGAACGACAGACTGGTTCCAAATAGGAAAAAGAGTACGTCAAGGCTGTATATTGTCACCCTGCTTATTTAACTTCTATGCAAAGTACATCATGAGAAACACTGGACTGGAAGAAACACAAGCTGGAATCAAGATTGCCAGGAGAAATATCAATAACCTCAGATATGCAGATGACACCATCCTTATGGCAGGAAGTGAAGAGGAACTCAAAAGCCTCTTGATGAAAGTGGAAAAGGAGAGTGAAAAAGTTGACTTAAAGCTCCACATTCAGATAACGAAGATTATGGCATCCGGTCCCATCACGTCATGGGAAATAGATGGGGAAACAGTGGAAACAGTGTCAGACTTTATTTTTCTGGGCTCCAAAATCACTGCAGATGGTGACTGCAGCCATGAAATTAAAAGATGCTTACTCCTTGGAAGGAAAGTTATGTCCAACCTAGATAGCATATTGAAAAGCAGAGACATTACTTTGGCAACAAAGATCCATCTAGTCAAGGCTATGGTTTTTCCTGTGGTCATGTATGGATGTGAGAGTTGGACTGTGAAGAAGGCTGAGTGCCGAAGAATTGATGCTTTTGAACTGTGGTGTTGGAGAAGACTCTTGAGAGTCCCTTGGACTGCAAGGAGATCCAACCAGTCCATTCTGAAGGAGATCAGCCCTGGGATTCCTTTGGAAGGAATGGTGCTGAAGCTGAAACTCCAGTACTTTGGCCACCTCATGCGAAGAGTTGACTCATTGGAAAAGACTCTGATGCTGGGAGGGATTGGGGCAGGAGGAGAAGGGGACGACAGAGGATGAGATGGCTCGATGGCATCACTGACTCGATGGACATGAGTCTGAGTGAACTCCGGCATCCTGCAATTCATGAGGTCGCAAAAAGTAGGACATGACTGAGTGACTGAACTGAACTGAAAAAAAATGCAAAAAATGTGACTAAGGGGGGAAAAAGACTCAAGAGCTTAATTAGATTTCATAGTGCCAATAAAATCAACAATATAACAGAGGGAGGAAAGAAAAAGAAAAAATATATACAGAACAAGTCAAAACATAAGAATAATAAATATTTATCTTGAGTCTCTGCTGTCAGAATCCTTTTCCTCACTGGAATCACAGTCCACCTCACCTCCCTAACATGCCCTCCAGCACTGTACTGATCTCTGGAACTGTTGTGGGGGCAGTTCAGATTCTAATCTGTTCCTACTCCTTTGTGTTCTTGCTTCCAAAGCCCAGAGCTATCAGACTTAGTGTGTTTTCTTTTGCAGGAACTCTCAATGTCCTTTTACATATTCCATAGACACAGTCTGCCTAGTTGATCCTGTGGATTTAATCTGCAGTTTGTATAGCTGGTGGAAAGGCTTTGGGTCTCCTTCCTTAGCTACACTGCCCCTGGCCTTCAATTGTGGTTTTATTTCCACCTCTGCTTGTGGGTCGTCCACTGGGATTTGCAACTGAGGCTGCCCTGGAGGACTTGGGCTTGCCCCTGTGAGGGCCAGGTGTGGAGGTGGTGCAGTTTCTTTGGTTGCAGGGGTTCTGGTAGCACCAGGTACTTGGGGGAGTTGACAGAAGGGGCTGCAGGAAATACATACCCTTCTAGTGCCATACACTAGAAGGGCATGGCAACCAGTATTGGCCAATACTCTCCAGTATTCTTGCCTGGAGAACCTCCCTCCATGACAGAGAAGCCTGGAAGGCCACAGTCTACAGGTTGCAAAGAGTTGGACACGACCAAAGTGACCCTGTGTGCAAAGATACAAGACTATTTTTTGCCTCTGTCAGCTCTGTCCCAGTGAGAGTTGAGCATGAAGGTGGCACAGCTGCTTGGCTTGCAGGGACTCTGGTGGCGCCAAGTGTGCAGGGACATGGACTGCCTCTGCCACAGGAGATATGGCCCTATTGGAGTCATTTTTCAAGCCTCTTTCAAGCCTCTTGTAGCTGGCAATCAGAAGGCCTCTTTGGCCAGTCTTTCTCCATAGCTCCTCCATTCAGGCACTTAGATGGCTCCCTTGCCTCGGGTCCTTCTCTGTTGTTTGGCAGGTCAGGCACCTAAAGGAGACCCCCTGGCTGGGATCCTACTCTGTAGATCAGCACATCAGGCACTTAAAGGGGCACCTTGGGAGCGGTCCTACTCTGTAGTTCAGTGCATCAGTCACCTAAATGAGCACCCTGGGTGGTGTCCTACTCAGTAGTGCAGTGCATCAGGCGTTTGATGGGCCAGCCTCTCTATCATTCAGCTGCCGATGCTGGCGTGTGGAGAGAGAGGCTATGGTGATGACTCCACCCACTATGCATGACTCAGCAGTTAAAACCTTGCTTTCATGGCTGCCTGGCTTTCTTCCACAGGAAATGCCCTCCACAGTATCCTCCCTCGCATCCCCTCGATCTGTCTCTCTGCAGTCAACAGCAGCCCTCGTCCTGGATTGCTCCACAATCCCTGAATTCCAGCTCCCAGCCAATGGGCCTTCCAGGGGACCAGCGTCCCTGTCCTGGGTATATATGGCTGCACCAAAGACTGTCTGATTCTCATTCCATTTAGGCTACCACAGATCAGCTGTTTCACTCTTAAATGTTTCTCCTCTGACTTAGACAATTGCCACAATGTGGGGATCGGACCCCTACTTCAGCTCCCCATCCCGATGCGGGCAGGTCCAGTCCTACTAACACTCCTGTTTTTCCCCCTAGTTCCTTCATCCTACCAAGTTTTGCGTGGGTCTATATATTCTTTTCCACTGGTCAGGTACTCCTGTTTGCTCTCAGCTGGTGTTATCCATGCACTTCTGTGTCTGACAGTGTATTCCTGATGTATCATGGAGAGGGATGTACTCCGCATCCACCTATTTCTCTACCATCTTATTCTCTGGCAATCTATATATTTTTTCTTCTTTCGTGTTGAGCAGTAGTTTGATTATTCTAAAAGTTTATTTCTATATTTAAAATACAACTTATCTTTCTTCTAATATCCTGTACAATTAACGTTTTATTTAATTCTTTATCAATGTTTTGAATTTAGATAAAACACAAAAATATAAAAATGTGTAGGTGTGTGATTTAAAGGCATTTTTCAGTTCAGTTCAGTCACTCAGCCATGTCTGACTTTTTGTGACCCCATGGACTGCAGCATGCCAGAATTCCCTGTCCTTCACCTTCTCCCAGAGATTGCTCAAACTCATGTCCATTGAGTCAATGATGCCATCCAACCATCTCATCCTCTGTCATCCCCTTCTCCTCCTGGATTCAATCTTTCCCAGCATCAGAGTATTTTCCAATGAGTCAGTTCTTCACAGAAGATGGCCAAAGTATTGGAGCTTCACCTTCAGCATCAGTCTTTCCAATGAATCTTCCAGACTGATTTCCTTCAGGACTGATTTGTTTGATCTCCTTGCTGTCCAAGGGACTCTCAAGAGTATTCACGAACACCACAGCTCAGAAGCATCAGTTCTTCAGCTCTCAGCCTTCTTTATGGTCCAGCTCTCATATCCATACATGACTACTTTAAAAAACATAGCTTTGACTAGTTGGACCTTTGTTGGTAAACTAATGTCTCTGCTTCATAATATGCTAAGTTTGTCATAGCTTTTCTTCTAAGGATCAAGCATCTTTTAATTTCATGGTTGCAGTCACCATCTGCAGTGATTTTGAAGTCCAAGAAAATAAAGTCTATAACTGATTCTATTCTTTCTCTATCTGTTTTCCATGAAGTGATGGGAGCAAATGCCATCATCTTCATTTTGTAAATATTGAATTTTAAGTCAGCTTTTTTTCACTCTCCTCTTCCACTTTCAGCCAGAGGCTCTTTAATTCTTCTTCACTTTCTGCCATAAGGGTGGTTTCTGCATATCTGAGGTTAATGATATTTCTCCCTGAAATCTTGATTCCAGTTTGTGCTTCATCCAGTCTGGCATTTAGCATGAGGCCATATGCATATAAGTTAAACAAGAAAGTAACAATATACAGCCTTGATGTACTCCTTTCAAATTTGGAACCAGTCCATGGTTCCATGTCCAGTTTTAACTCTTGCTTCTTAACCTGCATATAGATTTCTCAAGAGGCAGGTAAGGTGGTCTGGTATTTCCATCTCCTGAAGAATTTTCAACAGCTTGTTGTGATCCACACAGTGAAAGGATTTAGTATAGTCAATGAAGCAGAAGTAGATGTTTTTCTGGAATTCTCTTGTCTTTTCTTATGATCCAACAGATGTTGGCAATTTAATCTCTGGTTCCTCTGCCTTTTCTAAATCCAGCTTGAATTTATGGATGTTCTCAGTTCATGTACTGTTGAAGCCTAGCTTGGAGAATTTTGAGCATTAGTTTGCTAGCATGTGAGATGAGTGCAATTATGTGGTAGTTTGAACATTCTTTGGCATTGTCCTTCTTTGGGATTGGAATGAAAACTGACCTTTTTCAGTCCTGTGGCCACTGCTGAGTTTTCCAAAGTTGCTGGCATATTGAATGGAGCACTTTCACAGCATCATCTTTTAGGACTTGAAATAGCTCCATTGAAATTCCATAAACTCAACTACCTTTGTTTGTAGTGATGCTTCCTAAGGCCTACTTGACTTCACATTTTAAGACATTTGGCTCTAGATGAGTAATCATACCTTCATGGTTATCTGGGTCATGAGATTCTTTTTGTATGGTTCTTCTGTATGTTTTTGCTACCTCTTCTTCATATTCTCTGCTTCTGTTAGATCCATAATGTTTCTGTCCTTTATTGTGTCCACTTTTTCATGAAATGTTCCCTTGGTATCTCTAATTTTCTTGAAGAGATTTCTAGATCTTTGCATTGATCATGCAGGAAGGCTTTGTTATCTCTCCTTGCTATTCTTTGGAACTCTGCATTCAGATAGGTATATCTTTCTTTTTCCCCTTTGCCTTTCACTTCTCTTCTTTTAAATTGATATTCAAAAGAATTGTCATTTAAAGGCATTTTTAAATTGTTGTTATTATTTTATGGGCAGCAGCAAGAAATATAGTGAATCTGTAGCTAGTACACCTTAATGTAATTTATAATTTTAAAGACAGAATTCCAAGTCTTACTACCTATAGAAAGCTATTGCTTTATTACATAAATGTCATTGTTTTTATCTTAATGTCTTAACTTAAAATAGTGTGTAACTGAGAAATTATCTTCCTATCATGACATCATTACATTTTAATAAGTTTAATTTTATTTTGTTACATATTAAAGTCTAATAAGAATCATAGCTTCACCAGTACTTTTAGCAGACATTATATATACATATGTGTATATATACATATTCATATGCACATATATACATATACATATGGGTACATTTGACCTATGCATATATATGTACCTTGAGAGTTGGACTGTGAAGAAAACTGAGCACTGAAGAATTGATGCTTTTGAACTGTGGTGGTGGAGAAGACTCTTGAGAGTCCCTTGGACTGCAAGGAGATCCAACCAGCCCATTCTAAAGGATATCAGCCCTGGGTGTTTTTGGAAGGACTGATGCTAAAGCTGAAACTCCAATACTTTGGCAATCTGATGTGAAGAGTTGACTCATTGGAAAAGACCCTGATGCTGTGAGGGGTTGGGGGCAGGAGGAGAAGGGGATGATAGAGGATGAGATGGCTGGATGGCATCACCAATTCAATGGACATGAGTTTGAGTGGACTCCGGGAGTTGGTGATAGACAGGGAAGCCTGGCGTGCTGCGATTCATGGGGTTGCAAAGAGTCAGACACCACTGAGTGACTGAACTGAACTTACATATACATGTAGTGAGATTTCCCAAATCCTCATTTGGAACTGGCAGTTTATTCCTCCACTACTGGGAGTACTGCCTGCAGAAAGCCCTTAACATTCAGCTCTCTTTGGGAATTACCTGTGCTGAGGATGCCTTTTTGCCTAAGTTAAACCACCTTTCTAGGGCAGGCCATATTCAATGTCTAAGTTACATCAGTATATAATGAACTGTCCACATCTCCCAAGTTTGAGAGAGTTCCAAAAGGCTATTTCAGCTTCAATCGCTGGAGAGTGAAGTAATGCCTTCCTGAGCATGCATCTTAGCCCAAATTCTCCTTGTGGACAGCCCTGCCTTATTCCATTCTCTTCCACAGGTGGTGAACTCACAAACACTTTGGAGTACACTTTTAGCTTGCTTATCTCTGGATCAGGATCAACTGCCTGAAGTACCTAAACTGTGACATATCCTTTAAACTTAAATACAGATATTCTTTTGTAAAGCTGACTGGATTACTCACTTTCTGAAGCCTCACATTCCTCAATCCTGACATGCTGTGTGCTAAGTTGCTTCTGTCACGTCCAACTCTTGCAACCCTATGTACTGTAGCCTGCCAGGCTCCTATGTCCATGGTATTCTCCAGGCAAGAATGCTGGAATGGGTTGCTATTTCCTCCTCCAGGGTATATTCCTGACCTGGGGATCAAACCCACATCTCTTACATCTCTTGCATTGGCAGGTAGATTCTTCTTCACTATTGCCACCTAGGATGCCTAATGAATACTAATTGGTAAGAAAATCAGACATATTTCAAACCATCCTCCTACATATGGAAAATGATATTTGTGACTAAATTATGACATTTTTACAAAAGCTAAATAGTTACAGGCCATATTCAAATAAAGTCCCTGTTTTAGTTAGGCTATCCAAATCTTATTATAGAAAGATTATGATTTCTATACAGCCATTCTTGCTAATATACTTCAAGAACTATTGTTCTCAAAGTGTAAAGAAGCTGACATTTCTACCAATTAATTGACAATGAAAGAATCCTCAAGAAAAGATGCTTAACAACCTGTAATTTACATTTCTCAGTGGAAAGCAATATAATGTTTATATTATAGCACAGATAACATTATTAGTAAAATAATTGAGCCAAATGAATCATGACTGAAAATCTGATTACCAGAAGGCACCATGCTGATATCATAGACCTCACATGCTTTCTTCTTTTATCTTGTTGCAATATTAGATTTCGTCTGCTATTTAGTAGGTAGGCTTTGGTCTCTGTTTCTGATTTTTCATAACTACTGCTTTGATATTATAATACATTTCTTGTGAATGATGACCCTTAAATTAATTTACTCTTTCAAAGCAGAATCTACAAACAAGGACAACTGTTTCTAATAAATTTATTTACAACTAACTAATGTGCAATTTGTTGATTGTCAAAACATTGGAAATTATGTTCTTGTTTCATATAAAATATAATTAGCCAGTACTTTCAGAAGACTGTGCAAGAGAGGAAATGTTACAAAATTGGAATTACATAATTTGAGTTTATTCTCTCTTTGATTTTAAAAAGAATTAAATAAACTCTATCTTCTATTCAAATGAAATCAAATAAAATAATTTAGCACATTCTCCTTATATCTTGCTGTATCATTTCTGATTTGATGACAAGCAGTGCAAATAAAATGAGGGTTTCCCCAGTGGCTCAGTGGTAAGCAATCTGCCTGCCAGTACAGGAGATATGGATTCAGTCCCTGGTCTGCAAAGATCCCCTAGAGAAGGAAATGGCAACTCACTGCAGTATACTTGCCTGGGAAATCCGTGGAGATGAACATGGTGGGCTACAGTCCACGGGATCACAAAAGAGTCAGACACTACTTGCGACTAAACAGCAACCAGTGCAAATAAAGTATGTAAAAGGAACTCTCTTAGACTCTATTAATAAACCGTGATAAATACACTGATATCCATGTATATAGACATACTCTGGCCCAAACTCTAACTACTTTTACAAAACAAAAGTCTTTTATTTTAGCATATTTTTGTATAATGGAACTAAAAGTTAAAGAAAGAAAAGTAAACATATTCTAAAATCTTAGAGTGCAGGTCTTTGCTTACATGCATGTGTTCATGCATGCTAAGTCATTTCAGGCATGTCCTAAGACTTGGTGACCCTATGGACTCTAACCCACCAGGTACTTTTTTCCATGGGATTCTCCAGGCAAGAATACTTGAGAGGGCTCTAGGCACCTGTAGGATGGAGGTGGAGGCAGCTTACTGCTGGGGCAGCCCAAGGAGTTGCTGGACTCAGCCAAAGATGTGAGGTCAGGGTACTTTTGCTTTGAGAGCCCTAGGCAGCACTTGGAAAGGTGAACTGAAACCTTGCATGTTCCTCTCTGAACATTTAGACCCTGGATCCCTGAGGGATCTGAAGAAAGAATACTCCATGACTTCTCAGAGGCAAAGCCACAAATGGAAGGAGACTGGATCTGCCCAATTAATATCAGAATTAGTTTCAGCAGAAAGGTACAGGTATTGGCTATTCCATCTTGGTTGAAAGAGGTCAAACCCTGAGGCTTTTGAGTGAGAGCACTAATTCCAAAGCCTTGGATTACCAGAGAACTAATCCTAGGGAGTATCAAATAGTGAGAACTTACACAAAGGAAACCACTTGAATATAAAACCCACATCACCCAACCACCAGTAGCACCCTGTGCAGGATGTCATCTAAATAACAAGCAAAACAAAAACACAAACCCAGTCATCAGCATACAGGATTAACACCTCACTCAGCCTTGCACATCAGAAGAAAAACAAACAAACAAACAAAAACTCAGCACAAATCTCACCCTATATGAAGCTTATACATAACACTGGACCAACCTCAGGAGGGCAGAAACCAAGAAGGAAAGAATTCAACCTTGAAGACTGGGAAAAGGAGACCTCAAACACAATAAGTTAAAATAATATTAATGAAAAGACAGAGAAATAATACACTAATGAAGGAACAAACTAGAATCACAGAAGTCCAAATAAATGAAGGGGAAATAGGCAAACTACCTGAAAAAGAATTCAGAATGATAGTAAAGAGGATCAAAACACTGAAAACAAAATGGAGAAAATGCAAGAATCAATTAAAAGACCTAGAAGAATTAAAGAATAAACATACAGAGACAAACAACACCATTACGGAAATTAAAAAAAAAAAATATTCTAGAAGGAATCAATGGCAGAATATCTGAAGCAGAAGAAGGAATCAGTGAGCTGGAAGATAAAATGGTAGAAATAATTTCTAAAGAGCAGAATAAATTAAAAAGGATGAAAAGAACTGAGGATAGTCTCAGAGTCCTCTGGGACAATATCAAGCACATCAACATTTGAATTATAGGGGTCGCAGAAGAAGAAGAGAAAAAGAAAGGGTATGAGAAAATTTCTGAAGCGATTGTAGTTGATAATTTCCCCAACATGCAAAAGGAAATAGTCAGTCAAGTCCAAGAGGCAAAAAGAGTCCCACACAGGATAAATACAAGGAGAAAAATGCTAAGACATATACTAATCAAACTAACAAAGCTTAAACACAAAGAAAGAATATGAAAAGCAGCAAAGGAGAAGCAACAAGTAACATGCAAGGGAAACCTCAAATGCTTAACAGCTGATCTTTCAGCAGGACTCTGCAGGCCAGGAGGGAATGGCAGGACATATTTAAAGTACTGAAAGGGAAAAATCTACATTCAAGATTACTGTACCTGGCAAGGATCTCATTCAAAATTGATGGAGAAATCAAAAGGTTTTTAGACAAACAAAAGTTAAGAGAATCCAGTACCACCAAAGCAGCTTTACAACAAATGTTAAAATGACTTATATAGTCAAGAAATACAAGAGAAGACAAAAGATCTACAAAATCAACCCCAAACAATTAAGAAAATTACAACAGGAACATATATATCAATAACTATTTTAAATGTAAATGGATTAAATCCTCCAACCAAAAGACACAGACTGGCTAAATGGATACAAAAACAAGACCCGTATATATGCTGCCTACAAGAAACCCACCCGAGACCTCAAGACACATATAGACTAAAAGTGAGAGGATAGAAAAATAAATTTGATGCAAATAGAAATGAAAAGAAAGCTGGGGTAGCAATCCTCATGTCACACAAAATAGACCTTAAAATAAATACAAGATATTTATTCCTTATAAAAGATAAGAAAGCACACTACATAATGAGTAAGGGATCAATCCTAGAAGAAGACATAACAATTGTAAATATCC
>NW_011494929.1:949559-962481 GCF_000754665.1 Bison bison bison
CAATGGCACCCAACTCCAGTATTCTTGCCTGGAAAATGCCATGGACGGAGGAGCCTGGTAGGCTGCAGACCATGGGGTCGCGAAGAGTCGGACACGACTAAGCGACTTCACTTTCACTTTTCCCTTTCATGCATTTGAGAAGGAAATGGCAACCCACTCCAGTGTTCTTGCCTGGAGAATCCCAGGGACGGGGGAGCCTGGTGGGCCACTGTCTATGGGGTCACACAGAATTGGACACGACTGAAGTGACTTAGCAGCAGCAGCAGCATGCACTCAATATAGGAGCAACTCAATACACAAGACAAGCACTAACAGACATAAAAGGAGAAACTGACAGTAACACAATAATAGTAGGAGACTTTGACACCCCACTCACACCAACAGATGGATCATCAAAACAGAAAATTAATAAGGAAACACAAGTCTTAAATGATACATTAGATAAGATGGATCTCATTGATATCTTCAGGACATTCCATCCAAATGCAGAAGAACACACCTTCTTTTCCAAATACACATGGAACATTCCCCAGGATAGACCACATCTTGGGTCACAAGCCAAATCTCAGGAAATTTAAAAAAATTGAAATCATATCAAGCATCTTCTCTGACAACAATGCTATGAGACTAGATACCAATTACAAGAAGGAAAGAAAAAAAAAACTGTAAGAAATACAAATGCATGGAGATTAAAAAAGATGTTTCTAAATAACCAACATGTTTACTGATGAAATCGAAAAGAAAATCAAAGAATTTCTATGATGAAAACACAACTGAAAACCTATGGGATGCAGCCAAAGCATTTCTAAGAGGGAAGTTTATAGCAATACAATCCTACCTCAAAAAAAAAAAAAAAAAGAAAAAACATTGAATAGACAACTTTACACCTAAAACAGTTGGAAAAAGAAGAAAAAAAAAATAGCAGAAGGAGTGAAATAATAAAGATCCCAGGAGAAACAAATGTAAAAAGAAGTGAAAGAAACAATAGTAGTAAAGATTAATAAAACTAAAAACAGGTTCCGTGAGAAGATAAACAAAATTGACAAGCTTTTAGCCAGACTTATCAAGAAAAAAGGGAGAAGAATCAAATCAACAAAATTAGAAATTAAATAAGAGAGGTTACAACAGACAATGCAGAAATACAAAGGATTATAATAGACTATTATGAACAACTATATGGCGATAAAAAAGATAACCTGGAAGAAATGGACAGATGCTTAAACAAGTTCAATCTTTCAAGACTGAACCAGGAAGATATAGAAATTATGAACAACCCAGTTGCAAGCATTGAAATTGAAGCTGTGATAAAAAAAAAAAAAAATCCCATAGAACAAAAGCTAAGGACAAGATGGTTTCACAAAAGAATTCTATCAAACACTTAGAGAAAAGCTAATGCCTATCATTCTAAAACTCTTTCAAAAAATTGCAGAGGAAGGAACACTTCCAAATTCATTCTACAAGGTCACCATCACCCTGATACCAAAACCAGACAAAAAATGAAAACTGCAGGTCAATATCACTGATGAAGATAGATGCATAAATCCTCAATGAAATGTTAGGGAACAAAATTCAGCAAAACTTCAAAAAGCTCATACACCATGATCCTGATGGGTTTATTCCAGAAATGCAAGGATTCTTCAATATATGCAAATCAATGTGATACACATTTTAATAAAATGAAAGGTAAAAACCTTATAATAATCTCAATAGATGCAGAAAAAGCCATTGACAAAGCTCAGCACCTATTTATAATTAAAACTCTTCAAAAAATTGGCATAGAAGGAACCTACCTCAACATAGTAAAGGCCATATGTGATAAACCTAAAGCAAACATTATTCTCAATGGTGAAAAACTGAAAGCATTCCCCTAAGATCAGGAACAAGACCAGGGTGTCCACTTCCACCACTATTATTAAACATAGCTCTGGAAGTCCTAGCTTCAGCAATCAGAGAATAAAAAGTAATAAAAGGAATCCAGCTCAGACAAGAAGGAGTAAAACTCTCCCTGTTTGGAGATGGCATGATACTGTACACAGAAAATCCTAAAGATAGGGTCAGAAAATTACTAGAGGTAATCAGTAAATTTAGCAAAGTTGCAGGATACAAAATCAATATACAGAAATCACATACATTTCTATATACTAACAATGAAAATTCAGAGAAATTAAGGAATCAATCCCATTCACCAGTGCAATAAAAAGAATTAAATAAGAATAAACTTACCTAAGGAGATAAAAGAACTGTACACAGAAACTTATGACACTGATGAAAGAAATCGAAGATGACATAAACATATGGAGAGATATTCCATGTTCCTTTGTAGGAAGAATCAATATTGTGAAAATGACTATACTATGAAATGCAGTCTATATATTCAGTGTGATCCCTATCAAATTACCTATGGCATTTTTCACAGAACTAGAATCAAAATTTCAGAATTCATAGGGAAACACAAAAGACCCCAAATAGTCAATGCAGTCTTAAGAAAGAAGAATGGAGCTGGAGGAATCAAGCTTCTTGACTTTAGACTATATGACAAAACTACAGTCATCAAGACAGTATGGTACCGGCACAAAAACAGAAGTATAGACCAACGGAACAAGATAGAAAGCCCAGAAATAAACCCATACACCTAAAGGTATCTTATTTTTGACAAGGGAGGCAAGAATATACAATGGGGCAAAGACAACCTCTTCAATAAATAGTGCTGGGAAAACTGGACAACTACATGGAAAAGAATGAAATTAGAAAACTTCCTGACACTGTATACAAAGATAAACTCAAAATGGATTAAAGACCTAAATGTAAGACCAGAAACTATAAAAATCTTAGAGGAAAATATAAGCAGAACACTCCATGACAAAAATCAAAGTAGTATCCTCTATGACCCACCTCCTAGAGAAATGGAAATAAAAACAAAAGTAAACAAGTGGGAACTGTTGAAACTTAAAAACTTTTGTACAGCAAAGGAAACTATAAGCAAAGTGAAAAGACAACCCTCGGAATGGGAAAAAATAATAGCAAATGAGACAACTGACAAAGGATTAATTTCCAAAATATACAAGCAGCTCATACAACTTAATGCCAGAAAAACAAACAACCCAATCAAAGAGTGGGAAAAAGACCTAAACAGACATTTCTCCAAAGAAGACATACAGATGGCTAGCAAACACATGGAAAGATGCTCAACATCACTCATTATTATAGAAATGCAAATCAAAACCACAATGAGATATCACCTCACTCAGGTCAGAATGTCCATCATCAAAAAATCTACAAACAATAAATGTTGGAGATGGTGTGGAGAAAAGGGAATGCTCTTGCACTGTTGGTGGGATTGCAAATTGATACAACCACTATGGAAGATGGTATGGAGATTCCTTAAAATAGTAAGAATGAAACCACCAGCAACCCAACCCTAGGCATATACCCTAGGAAACCAAAATTGAAAAAGACACATGCATACCATTGTTCATTGCAGCACTATTTAAAATACCTAGAACATGGAAACAACCCAGATGTCCATCGACAGATGAATGGATAAAGAAGTCGTGGTACATATACAAAACAGAATATTACTCAGCCATCAAAAGGAATGCATTTGAGTCAGTTCTGATGAGGTGGATGAATCTAGAACCTATTTTATAAAGTGAAATGAGTCAGAAAGAAAAATATAAATATCATATTCTAACACACATATCTAGAAAAATAGTACTGAGGAATTTATTTACAGGGCAACAATGGGGAAATAGACTAGAGAACAGACTTATGGACACAGGGAAAGTGGAGAAGAGGGTGAGAGGTATGGAAAGAGTAACATGGAAACTTATATCACCATATGTGGAATAGACAGCCAACGGGAATTTGCTCTATGGCTCAGGAAACTCAAACAGGGGCTCTGTATCAACCTAGAGGGGTGGGAAAGGGAGGGGAGTGGGAAGGAGCTTCAAAAGGGAAGGGATATATGTATACCTATGGCTGATTCATGATGAGGTTTAACAGAAAACAGCAAAATTCTGTAAAGCAATTGTCCTTCAATTAAAAAAAAAGAAAAGAATATGGGAGAGGGTTCCCTTGGAAGAGGGGCTCTTCCTGACTCAGGGATTGAGCCCGTGTCTGTTATACACATACATGATTTTGTATATAACCTTTGCTGCTTAATTCCTTTCCTTTTTACTGTTTCAGTTCTCTCTTATTTACAGTCTTCCTTTGATAAACAATGAGAAGTATGAACTGTCTGTGTAGAAATACACTTCCAAATCATATAAAAACTGCCAAAAGATTATCAAAGTTTGGACTAGCATTGTCAGTTACCATTTATTAAGCATTCAAAATGATCTATGTATCATTCAATCACCCAGATTGTCTTCTAGACATAATATCTGCCCAGAGATTACCCATAGATCATAAAGGAACTATTCTATGAATAAACACACAACCAATTTTACAATTAAAAAATCATTTTAGCATGGAGTAGACAGAGAATTTGTTTCTGTAGTGCAGAGTGAACAGGGAAACTTTGCAATAACTTAGAACTAGTTCTTTTCTGCATACACAGTTTCCATTCTTTATTGAGCTGATGGTTGTGGTTTAGTCACTTAGTCGTGTCCAACTGTGTCCATGGGATTTCCCTGGCAAGAATTCTGAAGTGGGTTATCATTTCCTTCTCCAGGGGATCTTCTCTACCCAGACATCAAATCTGGGGCTCCCACATTGCAGCTGGATTCTTAGCCAACTGAGCCACCAGAGAAGTCCACTTAATGAGCTGAAAACAAGGCAATTTCAATGCCCTCTAGTCCATGGTAGGACCCTGACCTACCTTTCAGTTCCTTTGGGTTCCTTCCCCTACTCTGTAATTTTCTCCATACATGCGAAACAGTTCCTCTCTCTTTTCTCTTCTTTCTATTAATGTTCTTCCTTCCATCTCTGTTATGCCTCCATCATTTTGCATGTTTTTTAGGAAACATGACTTCAGACTTTAGCAAAAGTCAGCCAAACCCTGATAAATAATTCATTTAAATATAATCAATAAAATTGAGGCACGTCCAATAGCACTGCCCATTTTGTGGCCTACTTCTTCAAGCTTAGAGAGACAACCATTGGACATATGCATGAGGAGGAGAAAAGAAAAGCCATCTTTGACAGTGAATTTCAAGTAACAATAAATTTCAGTCTTTAATTTATTAGTAACAGATTTCATATGTTTCTTTACATTGCCCTTTCAGTCAGAGTGCAAATGGTTATGCATATCTCTACAATCCTGTGATAAGCCCAAAGTCTCAAAAGGAATTTGAGGGTTAAAAATAAACCACATGTCTGAATGCACCTGAAAAAATCTTCTACCTACTCCTCCATATGCAAAAGTTGCTTACTCAGACTATCAGATAATCATTAAAAAAAAAAAAAATACTCTTGGAAAGGATTACTGAAGTCAGGGACAAAAGTCTCTGAAAGGGAGGCAGCAGAGCTCTAAGTATAGAGAGTCTGACTCTGTATATTCACTAACACCAGAGGAACAAAAAGGGAAAATGAAGGAAAACTCCCTACTAGGAGCAAAGTGTTCTCCGTTCTAATGCGAAGTGAGGTGAGCAGCATGAGATATTTAGAGGACATTCTATTAAACAATCCAGAAGACCTATAGGTCTGTGATCAATGATTTAAGAAATAATATTAAGGAACCATTAATTCATAGTCCTGTGTCCCTTTCTCAGAGTCTATACACATCTCTAATTGTGGCAGTGCTTAAAAAGTCTGGAATATTAAATTTGTGTCTGTTAAAGAATGCTAAACAAAGAACAATATGTTTTCAAATAAAAAAGAATAGCAATTTTGAATTGCCTAGTAGAGAGACAGAGCTATTAAAAAGAAAGAAATTAAGAAAGACATAGATACTAGTAAGATTTATTGGTCTTCCCCAATGGCTCAGCTGGTAAAGAATCTGCCTGCAATGCAGGAGACACAGGAGACAAAGGTTTGATCCCTGGGTCAGGAAGATCCCCTGGAGTACAAAATGGCAACTCACCTCAGTATTCTGAAAAATCCCATGGACACAGGAGTCTGGCGGGTTACAGTCCATGGGGTCACAAAGAATAGGATACAACTAAGTGACGGAGAAGGCAATGGCAACCCACTCCAGTGTTCTTGCCTGGAGAATCCCAGGGAAGGCGGAGCCTGGTGGGCTGCCGTCTGTGGGGTCGCACAGAGTCGGACACAACTGAAGCGACTTAGTAGTAGTAGAAATGACTGAGCACAGACAGACTAATCTCTATCATGGAGAAGGATAAGGGGACATGGACCTTCAGTATTTGTCCAGTAGGGTCAGAATGTTTGAGAAAGTGTTTTGGGTCATCTGAGGGAGGGCATCATCTCCTCATCTGACAGTAGAGGAATGAGGTATTTGAAAGCACTGAATGTGGATGATGCTATGTTTGAGAGGACTTTGGAGAAACATAATAAAACTGCTTACAGTAACTGTGGATCTTAGAGGTAGGATTGAAACTCTCATTGGACTAGGGCCCATGTTTTCTCAGTTAAGGATATAAAACATATCACCTTCATCAAGCAATGAATAGCAGGTCCAAAATGTTGTAAATTTTTACCAACTGATCTCATCCTATCAACCTCATAACATTGGGTTGACTGATATGAGAAAAATGAAGGGAATGGATGGTGGATAATATGTGGTTTGGAATATAGGTGCTATAGAAAATACCATGGTCAGGTAAAGTTTTATTGAGGAGATTACATTTAAAACAGACACTTGAAAGTGGTGATGGATTGAACCATTGAGATTTGGGGGGGAAGAGCAAACTGGACTCAGAGAACAGCAAATGCAACATAGGAAGATTCTTACAACAAGGAGATCAGGTGACTTTATAAATGATTATTCCTGTAAAAACAAACCTTATTAATGTGGTTTAAATATAACCATTCAGCTCTCAATCAGCAAGGGATAGCCAGGAGTTTCAGTGGTGAATGAGATGTCTCCGATCTATAGCAGTGATTGGTGGCAAATAGGAAAGCTTACATATACCATTCAGAATTCGGGAAGGTCATCTAGATAATATTTATGTATTAAATATTGTGGATGGCAACCAGACTTTTAAACTTCATAAAAATGCAATTTTGGAAGCACTTATACTTAAGTGCTTTCTGGGGAAAGACATCAGTGACCTTTGCAAGTTGGAGTCTATCAGAGCTGAAGGCATAGTACCCTATTCTTATATACAAAGATATGATTCTGAAATGACTGTGATGCGAAAGTGATAGGTGTGAATTGATATGAGTATAAATACTATCAGACCACACTGTGGCACCTATACCCAGAAATAGAAAAACATATATAAATCATAGCTCATAGAGTACATTGCTATTATTATTTAATGACTATAATAAAAACAAGTTATAATAAGAAGAGATGAAGGTTTTCTCTGAACACAGAGCTTAAGCTAATTAAGCAGTTACAGAGCTTCCTAGAAATAGTGATGTCTAAAGAATTACCTGAATCACAGGCATTCTTATTCTACTTGTATCCTGGTTTATTTCCATTATTTCTTCAATTCTAAATTCAAGTGCCACTTTTTCAGATGCTATTTTTATATTTCCTTATAGCATAAATTATTTACCTCTTATTTTCTTATAGCATAAATTATTTACCTCTTGCTATTTTATTTCATTGGACCTATTTTTAAAATAATATTTGTCATAAATTATAATTTCATATCAATTTCATATTTTCTTTTATCTTCTACTTTATGTCTTCACAACTAAACTGCAAATTCTGAAGATTATATACTAATTCTATCTTGATCAAAATAGCCCTTAATGAATATTGGCTCAATGTATTAAGTAAGCATGAACTTGGGCAAGACTTGAAGGCAAACATGAAAAAGGAAATTATCAGGAAGAAGGCATGAAAAGCCACAAAAGAGAGATAGTGTTTATTGCACTCATGAAACTAAAAAACACTGCATTTGAGTGAGGTGAAATGTAGAAGCATTGAAGTGCTGGGAACAAGGCTCAGCAGGCAATCACACAGGGTGTGAGGTAATGTTTGCTTATGCATTAGAAAACCAGAACAGATTCCAAGTATCAAAGTGAAATGAACAGATCACTCAGTTTGAATCATAGAAAGTGGATTGATAAGAGGCAAAACTGGAATGGAGAGAATAAGGTATCTCATGCAATAATCTACAGAATC
Organism: Bison bison bison; assembly: GCF_000754665.1. Classification (NCBI taxonomy): domain Eukaryota; kingdom Metazoa; phylum Chordata; class Mammalia; order Artiodactyla; family Bovidae; genus Bison; species Bison bison. Next base: position 957,760 of record NW_011494929.1, read on the forward strand.
AAGGTTGACAAAATGCTCTCAGGGCAGAGGATGGAGAGAAGTAAATGTTCTCAACAAACTCAAGAGTCATAATCAGCAACACTAAGTAAGAATTAAGCCAAAAAAACTAAAGAGAAAATTAAATTTCTATATATTATGAACAGAAACATGAAAATTTATACTAATAGAAAATATCAGAAAGAAAAATATTGCCAAATTTTACTATTAGTGGCTCAGATGGTAAAAGCATCTGCCTGCAATGTGGGAGACCTGAGTTCGATTCCTGGGTCAGGAAGATCCCCTGGAGAAGGAAATGGCAATCCACTCCAGCACTCTTGCCTGGAAAACCCCATGGACAGAGGAGCCTGATAGGCTACAGTCCATGGGGTCACAAAGAGTCAGATATGACTGAGCAACTTCACAATTTAAAACAAGTTATAAAAAGGCCAAGAAAATTCAGAAAATATTCACGGTAAAAAGAAAAAAAAAAAACAGGAAAGGAAGTTAATTACTTTATAATATAAAAATGTCATATATATTTTACATGAATCAGTAGAACAAATTAATAAACAGGTGAATGAGAGATAAAACTTTGCCAAAGAGGAGCTAAAAATATCTGATAAACCTCAACAGCTATTCAACATGAGTTATTATCAAAAACACATCTAAAATCACAACAAAATGTGTCTACTATATTTTTGAAATCATCAACCATTAACACAATGAAAATTTTACCAAATCACAAAAGTGGGAAGGATTTATTGCTTGTATCATACTGTATAAAATACTGATGATGAGACAAAAGCATCCTACATTACTGTGTATTATAAATGCAATTCATTTTCAGAAAACCCATGCTGATTACTAGTGGTTTGTTTATTTCTTTTCTATTTTCCCATAAACATAATACCATTATAATAGTGTCCTTATAAATAGCTATGATATTCATTTGAGCTATTCTATCCCTCCTTTTATCCTTCATTTCTTTATGATGATGATGGTGAAGTATTTCAGACATATATAAAAGTATACAGCCCTCTTTTTTCAAGCACTTATTCCTCATAGACAGTAATAATATACATATTTGTATCTGTAGTTTTACTCATGTTTCATCTGATTTTCATAAAACATAGTAATTGTAAATTAATTGGCTAAACGGGCCTGTAGCCTATCAATCTCCTACATCCATGGAATTTTACAGAAAAGAGTACTAGAGTGGGCTGTTATTTCTTTCTCCAGGGGATCTTCCCGACCCGGGGATCGAACCCTGGTCTCCCACACTGTAGGCAGATGCTTTACCCTCTGAGCCATCAGGAAAGCCCAAAGCAAAATACAAATTACCAAATAATTTCTCATGTTCATAATGAGCATTTAAGATAATTTGAGTATTTGAAGAGCATTTTCTTTCAACATAGATTATAAAAATAAAAGTACTTTTGCTTAAATGGCATTCCTTTCATTATGCTACTTTTACCTGAGATTTAAAGTTTAGTCAACCAAACCCAACCTTTAATTACTATTTAATTAAGATGTCAAATCAAACACATATAACTGTTTGGATTCCCCATAAATCTCTTGAGTGCAGCAGGTGATAAGTGTTTTGCAGATGTTTACCAAGAGCAAATATTAAAACAATGGTCATCCATAAATAATCAGAACTACTCTAAAGAGGGCATTTTATCAGTGCATGAGTAAGATAGACAAAATAGGACCATTTTTTTTTCAAGGAAAAAATATTCTTTTCTATGAGTTTCTTGCAGAGTCTTTTTAATTCCTTATATTTTAGTAACAATAGACTCATCAGAATGGAATTTTTCAATTAATAAAAGTTGACAATCACTCACTCTTATACCACCAATTTCTGCTTCACTTAGCCTATGAAGAGTTAGATTGCATCATCTTCCTCATCACAAATCACCATACGGAAAATCAAGGACTTAATTTTGTGTGATACCAAAGCTAAGAAGACACAAAGTCCCAAGTACTGACCCTTACATATAGTCCTCTTTGGCTAGCCCAGGCAAAACACTGGACAGTTAACTCCTGTGGTTAACCTTCTCTTAAATATATGTATATATGTATGCATATATATATATATATATACACACATATATATATATGCATGTTGTGTGTGCATATGTCTGCTTGCATAGGAGTGTTTATTTAAGACAAAAAGATTCTACAGTCTCTGAGAGTACAAGAAACAGTGTTGATGATGAAATATCATAAGAAATGTCTTAGTAAGTAGGAAAGAATTATACTTCAAAATGATCAAAACAGTGAGAAACTGCAGGATGGCAAATACATTGCAGAAAAATCTAACAAGCTAAACCTACAGATCAGGCATGCATTGAAGTGTTGAAATACTAAGAAAGCTAATATAAAATTTCTTTGCACCAGTGGATATCATTCAGTCCAACAAAAGCAATCTTCTGAATAATGGGAATAACATTAAGGAAAAGCTGTAAGTACATGGATGGATAGCTCACACTACAAATCCTACGGGGCCACCTAGTTCTTCTGTGGTGCATATTATATGTACTATGGGAGAATGCCTTTCTAACAAATAAATATACAGCCAAAGTGCAGAAAAAGGAGACCACAATGCAACAGCATTGAAATATTTAGTCCCTCACTGCTCAGTGTCTGGAAAGTGACTGGGATGCTTCAGGCAGCATTGAATAATGTTAGGAGGTGGCAGTGGGTGAATGTGCCTTTGTTGAACTCATTTAATATGGTAATGAGAAACATACTGCTAGAAATCACATCTATGCAGTAGTATTAAAGGTCACAAAATGGCAAAAACAATGACAAAAACTAGACTTATTCTTATTCCAAAATGATAAACTTACTATTAAGCAGCTCCTTGTTCACTCTTTTCTAAAACCAGTTTGAACATCGGGAAGTTCACAGTTCATGTATTGCTGAAGCCTGGCTTGGAGAATTTTGAGCATTACTTTACTAGCATGTGAGATGAGTGCAGTTGTGAGGTAGTTTGAGCATTCTTTGGCATTGCCTTTCTTTGGGATTGGAATGAAAACTTTTCCAGTCCTATGGCCACTGCTGAGTTTTCCAGATTTGCTGAAATATTGAATGCAGCACTTTCACATCATCTTTGAGGATTTCAGATACCTCAACTGGAATTCCATCACCTCCACTAGCTTTGTACATAGTGATGCTTTCTAAGGCCCATTTGACTTCATATTCCAGGATGTCTGGCTCTAGATGAGTGATCACACCATCGTGATTATCTGGGTCATGATGATCTTTTTTGAACAGTTCTTCTGTGTATTCTTGGAGAAGGCAATGGCACCCCACTCCAGTACTCTTGCCTGGAGAATCCCATGGACAGAGGAGTCTGGTGGGCTGCAGTCCATGGGGTCCTGAAGAGTCGGACACGACTGAGCGACTTCACTCTCACTTCTCACTTTCATACATTGGAGAAGGAAATGGCAACCCTCTTCTGTGCTCTTGCCTGGAGAATACTATTCTTGCCACCTCTTCTTAATATCTTCTGCTTCTGTTAGGTGCATACCATTTCTGTCCTTTATCGAGCCCATCTTTACATGAAATGTTCCCTTGGTATCTCTAATTTTCTTGAAGAGATCTCTAGTCTTTCCCATTCTGTTGTTTTCCTCTATTTATTTGCACTGATTACTGAGGAAGGCTTTCTTATCTCTCCTTGCTATTCTTTGGAACTATGCATTCAGCTGCTTATATCTTACATTTTCTCCTTTGCTTTTCGCTTCTCTTCTTTTCACAGCTATTTGTAAGGCTTCCCCAGACAGCCATTTTGCTTTTTTGTAATTTTTTTTCCATGGAAATGATCTTGATCCCTGTCTCCTGTACAATGTCATGAACCTCCATCCATAGTTCATGAGGCACTCTATCTATCAGATCTAGTCCCTTAAATCTATTTCTCACTTCCACTGTATAATCATAAGGGATTTGATTTAGGTCATACCTGAATGGTCTAGTGGTTTTCCCTACTTCCTTCAATTTAAGTCTGAATTTGGAAATAAGAGGTTCATGATCTGAGCCATAGTCAGCTCCCAGTCTTGTTTTTGCTGACTGTATAGAGCTTCTCCATCTTTGGCTGCAGAGAATATAATCAATCTGATTTCAGTGTTGACCGAAGACAGAGGAACCAGAGATCAAATTGCCAACATCCTCTGGATCATCAAAAAAGCAAGAGAGTTCCAGAAAAACATCTATTTCTAATTTATTGACTATGCCAAAGCCTTTTACTGTGTGGATCACAATAAACTGTGAAAAATTCTTCAAGAGATGGGTATACCAGACTACCTGACTTGCCTCTTGAGAAACCTATATGCAGGTCAGGAAGCAACAGTTAGAATTGGACATGGAATAATAGACTGGTTCCAAATAGGAAAAGGAGTATGTCAAGGCTGTATATTGTCACCCTGCTTATTTAACTTCTATGCAGAGTACATCATGAGAAACTCTGGGCTGGAAGAAGCACAAGCTAGAATCAAGGTTGCTGGGAGAAATATCAATAACCTCAGATATGCAAGTTATTGATGCCACCTATATGGCAGAAAGTGAAGAGGAACTAAAAAGTCTGTTGATGAAAGTGAAAGAGGAGAGTGTGAAAGTTGGCTTAAAGCTCAACATTCAGAAAACTAAGATCATGGCATCTGGTCCTATCACTTCATGGGAAATAGATGGGGAAACAGTGGATATAGTGTCAGACTTTATTTTGGGGGGGCTCCAAAATCACTG
>NW_011494929.1:962581-962809 GCF_000754665.1 Bison bison bison
TGGTGATTGCAGCCATGAAATTAAAAGACGCTTACTCCTTGGAAGGAAAGTTATGACCAACTTAGATAGCATATTGAAAAGGAGAGACATTACTTTGCCAACAATGGTCCGTCTATTGAAGGCTATGGTTTTTCCAGTAGTCATGTATGGATGTGAGACTTGGACTGTGAAAAAGGCTGAGCGCCGAAGAATTGATGCTTTTGAACTGTGGTGTTGGAGAAGACTCTT
>NW_011494929.1:962959-963790 GCF_000754665.1 Bison bison bison
ATCCAGGGTTGTTACTAAATCATCACATTTATACATTTTGGAAGAAGCATTATATATAGAAGAAAGTACTAAGTGTCTCATAAAAATATTAAACTGTGATAATCACTGTGAGAGATTACAGACAAATATATGATTTCTGCCCATAAAAAAATATTCAGTTAAACAAGTGAAAAATGCATGAATAAATATGCTTTTTAAATAATTATAAAAATCCCAATCTAATAATCAGCCACATTTCCATTCCAGTTCTTTGGGGATTTCAGTTTTGTCTAATTTAGAAATGCTTATAACATGCTAAGTAATATACAAGATACATTATAAAAGAATTATTCACCAATGACAAATTTATCATAAAATCAGTCTCTTGGACTGCAAGGAGATCAAATCAGTCAATCCTAAAGGAAACCAATCCTGAATATTCATTGGAAGGGCTGATTCTGAAGCTGAAGCTTCAATATTTGGACCACCTGATGCAAAGAACAAACTCATTGGAAAAGGCTCTGATGCTGGGAAAGATTGAGGGCAGTAGGAGAAGGCAACGACAGAGGATGAGATAGCTGAATGGCATCACCGACGCAATGGATATGAGTCTGAGTAAACTCTGGGAGTTGATGAACAGGGAAGCCTGGCATGCTGCAGTCCTTGAGGTTGCAGAGTCAGACATGACTGAGTTACTGAACAACAACAACACTTATGCAAGCTGAGATCTTTTTCTGTATTTTCACTTTAGTTTTATTACCATGGTTGTGTTTTATAGTGCTAGTATCATACTCTCCTAAACTATTTAAAGTTTAGAATACATTTAATTATCTGGCCTTACAGTTCTCCATT
>NW_011494929.1:963890-965285 GCF_000754665.1 Bison bison bison
GCGAAGAGTTGACTTATTGGAAAAGACCCTGATGCTGGGAGGGATTGGGGGCAGGAGGAGAAGGGGACGGTAGAGGATGAGATGACTGGATGACATCACTGATTCGATGGACATGAGTTTGAGTGAACTCTGGGAGTTGGTGATGAACAGGGAGGCCTGGCGTGCTGCAACTCATGGGGTCACAAAGAGTCGGACACGAATGAGCAACTGAACTGAACTGAACTGACTGAATATCTATTCACTAGTATTGTTATATATGTTTATACTTTACTGAATAGCCTGCTTACCAAATTAGCTCAATTTTCTATTGTGGTGTCTCAATGGGTAAAGAATCCACCTGCAATGCAGGAGACACAGGAGACTCAAGTTTGATCCCTGGGTTGGGAATTCCCCCGGAGGAGGGCATGGCAACCCACTCCAGTATTCTTGCCTGGAGAATCCCATGGACAGAGTCTATAAGGTTGCAATGAGTCAGTCACGACTGAACTGACTGAGTACACACATATTTGTTTTTTCAACGACCTTTCAAGGTCTGTCAGGTGTGAAGTATTCAGCTGTATCCTCTGCCCCTGTTACATGTGTGAGGAGATAAAAAGTAGCAGTGATGTGATCATGAATTTAATAAAATTTAAACTCACTTAAGCAACCAGCATTCACATTATGGCACTTCAAAATATTCAGTGGCAATCTGGAGAAAAATATGATTTTATTTGTAATGTGTCAGGAAAAATAAGAAAATTTTCAATTTGAAATGCTGTATAGTCAATCTCTTTGATTTAAAACGTGTTTTATAATACTGCCTAGAAGTGCAAATCTCTTCCAAAATGAATGTATTGCCTTGTTCACTAAGTGGTATTTAAAGTAACTACCCAGAAAAAATAGAACTGTCATATAGTGAATGGTATACCATATAGCAACTGTACTTAGTGTTATCTATTTTTATACTACTTTTTTCCATGGTGCACTGTTTTTTTTCCTTCTGTAATTGTTCAGCATGGAAGTATGAAGTGTGGGCAAATGTTAGAGGGTGAAAATATGGCTGTCTCTGTACATTCGAAGTCTGCGTTTATTACTCTTATGTTAACCATGCTATCATCCCACAAGAACATACCAACTGTAAACTTCCCTATGTCTTAGTTTTTATGTAAGAAATGTATCATGCAAAGTGATGAATTAGCAGCCAAGAGGTAAGTGCTGCTAAATGTCACTCGATGATATCATGAGCCCTTGCACATGGGAAACTATACATTTTCCCACATAGCAGTGTATTAACTGCAAGAATATCTTTCTGTACTCTGATGTCTTGGAAGCAAGATTCTTTAGCAGAACAAAAATTGACTGCATGCAAATTTTTCTCACACTAGTTAGGGAAAGTTGTCTACATTTTAATAATAT
>NW_011494929.1:965385-981081 GCF_000754665.1 Bison bison bison
CTCTGGGAGTTGATGAACAGGGAAGCCTGGCATGCTGCAGTCCTTGAGGTTGCAGAGTCAGACATGACTGAGTTACTGAACAACAACAACACTTATGCAAGCTGAGATCTTTTTCTGTATTTTCACTTTAGTTTTATTACCATGGTTGTGTTTTATAGTGCTGGTATCATACTCTCCTAAACTATTTAAAGTTTAGAATACATTTAATTATCTGGCCTTACAGTTCTCCATTAACTTTCTTTTACAATATTTTTTTTTTTTTTCATTTGGATTTCACTTTTTTTTCCCATGTGAGATATTTCTATCAGTTAAACAATAGAACTTGGGTTTTATTGAAATTGCATGAAAAGGTGATATTCATCCAAAAAGAATTTTGTTCTAGTTATCAATTAGTGTATAACTAACTACCTCCAACCTTAGTGGCCTAAAGTGACATACATCTTATCATATCCTATGATGGACATGGGGGATCAAAAATTTGTGCCAGGCTTGGCTAGTCAATTCTGTGCCAAACAGTTTCAATTAGGGTCACTTGGTGATATTCCAGTCTGACTGAGCTGGTCTGAAGTTTCCAAGACAGTCTCATTCACATATCTAATACCTAACAATTCACATACATTGAATTGTATGTGAATTCAATAATTCCCTTGCCCATAATTCCAACATGGAGAGCTGGAAAGGTCCCCTTCCATTTAATCTCAGGGCTTCTCCACATGGTTTCTCTAGCAGTTTTTGAATTTCATGCATGTCATCTCAGGGTTCAAGAAATTAAGGCTTAATCTTCCAGCTTCTTAATGGCTTGGTTTAGGAAAGTCATTTTTGCTATTCTCTACTGGTCAAATCCATCACAGGCAGTCAAGATTCAAGGGGAAGATTACTAGATTCCACTGCATGAAAGAAAAGGGGCAAAGCACCTATGTCTATTTTTAATTCATCAGAGTTGGCCCTCTTCCCACAAATCATTTACATTCTTCTAACACACCAAATACAATTACCCCCTCCTAGTTTTCCAAACTCTTGGTTCTGTTATAGTTCCAGATCAAAATAATGAAAATAGGGAAGTTTCCCTAAGATATAGGATGTAACAACAACAACAAACGCTGGTAACTGTCCAGCTGAACAATTTCTGGCTGGTAGAACTGTTCCCAGGGCATAGGTATGCATCCCAGGACTTCTCCTGGACCAGAGTTCTCAAGCAAAAGAGAAACTAGGCATTCCTTAGCTCATATTGGGCTGCTAACTTACAAATATGTAACGTGATGTTGGGAGATTTTCCTGCTCTTTCCCATGGTATGCTTTGGTCCCATGCCTAACTTTTGAGTTGAAGCTGGCTCCACTCTGCTGAAACCTTGGTGATGACATGTAGCAAACAGCACCATGTCTCTCCATACAGTGAAAAGTTGACAATTTAGAGGACAGTAGGTTTTCTCTTCCTTCTCTGCATGTAAATTATCCACACCCAAAATGGAAGCAGCAGTATATGCCAGTGAGCCCCTTCCACCATTATGCAGCATTATCATTCAATGAAAATGGATTACCAATATGCTGTCATTTTTGGATCCATTTAAAATAATTTGCTTTATCTGAAAATTGAAGAAACAGCAGGTTACATGAAAATCTAAAATTTATAGATTTGAGCAGAAATAATGCATTTGCTCTACCAGTTCTTTCACAAAACTTCAGACTTTGCAAAATTCACTGGTTTTCATTAAAATTTTTAAAAAATCAATCAAATCAATAATGCAACTTACTTACCAGGAAATACTGCATTAAGTCTGTAACGAAATAATTTTTCAACTGAATTTATTTTCACAGCATCTGCATAAAACCAGAGAGGGATAAAGAGCACTTTTGAAAATATGCATTTATAATCTTATCAACTTAACTACAGCTTTGTTTTTAGCATTCCTGCTTCAGTCTATATATCTGGAGTTTCTCTAGTCAAAAATTCAAAGTCTATGTCCCTGGAAATGTATGGCATTTTTGCCCAATTTGAGGTAGCTTCTGACAGAGCCATTTACAATTCCTTAATTACAACCCACACAGCCCATATCGTTATGTGAATTGTGCTGAAAAAACTTACCACCTGCTCATCTGTACAGAGCAGATCACATCCATATGATTCACTGAGAACTTCATTATTGTTCCATTATTACAATCTTAGGACTTCAAAAATGAACCATCTTTGAAAAACACCATTTAGAAAAGCTTCCAGTGCCTGAATCCTACTGGGATTTAGATTTCTGGCTAAACACTTTTAAAACTTATATTTTTGGTTAATTATGAAAAGGGGTTCCTATTCTATTATTCTACTTAACAAATTATTGTCGAAAATGGGAAGAATCATTGTTTTTTAAAATTCTCATTTTAAAGCAGTCTTATTAATTAATCTATTATTATTTCTGAGACCATTTAAATCAATATTTTTTTCCTTTTTTAGAGGGAACATTTATTTTTAAAATAAAAAGTGTTAGGCACTTTTTTAAACAATAGATGTATTATTTTATATTTTATTACATGGGATGAAAATTCAAGATTAATGCCACGGAACAACAGACTGGTTCCAAATAGGAAAAGGAGTATGTCAAGGCTGTATATTGTCACCCTGTTTATTTGACTTCTATGCAGAGTACATCATGAGAAACTCTGGACTGGAAGAAACACAAGCTGGAATCAAGATTTCTGGGAGAAATATCAATAACCTCAGATATGCAGATGACACCACCCTTATGGCAGAAAGTGAAGAGGAACTCAAAAGCCTCTTGATGAAAGTGAAAGTGGAGAGTGAAAAAGTTGGCTTAAAGCTCAACATTCAGATAACGAAGATTATGGCATCCGGTCCCATCACGTCATGGGAAATAGATGGGGAAACAGTGGAAACAGTGTCAGACTTTATTTTTCTGGGCTCCAAAATCACTGCAGATGGTGACTGCAGCCATGAAATTAAAAGACGCTTACTCCTTGGAAGGAAAGTTATGACCAACCTAGATAGCATATTCAAAAGCAGAGACATTACTTTGCCAACAAAGGTTCGTCTAGTCAAGGCTATGGTTTTTCCTGTGGTCATGTATGGATGTGAGAGTTGGACTGTGAAGAAAGCTGAGCGCCGAAGAATTGATGCTTTTGAACTGTGGTGTTGGAGAAGACTCTTGAGAGTCCCTTGGACTGCAAGGAGATCCAACCAGTCCATTCTGAAGGAGATCATCCCTGACATTTCTTTGGAAGGAATGATGCTAAAGCTGAAACTCCAGTACTTTGGCCACCTCATGCGAAGAGTTGACTCCTTGGAAAAGACTCTGATGCTGGGACGGATTGGGGGCAGGAGAAGGGGACGACAGAGGATGAGATGGCTGGATGGCATCACTGACTCGATGGACGTGAGTCTGAGTGAACTCCGGGAGCTGGTGATGGACAGGGAGGCCTGATGTGCTGCGATTCATGGGGTCGCAAAGAGTCGGACACAACTGAGGGACTGATCTGATCTGATCTGATTAATAACTACACATGATATACAAAATAATATCCTTCTGTTCCTATTCCATTAACAAATGTTATCAATGTTATCTATTCGATTTTATCCAATTTGTATCTACCACATAGTTATATTTTTCCCTTTGACCTGTGATTAAATGAATTATATTAATCCATTGGAACATTAGTAGACTGATTGTATTATCCTTTCTAAGAACTCCCAGAAAATAATCCTGCTTGATTATGTTTTGCTAGATTTGTTTTGTTAGATTACACACATATTAAACTAAAATGTTCACTTCATTTTTCAAACATGGAATGTATCTTTAATACTCTTTCTTGTACTGTTTTTGTCTTGCTTTGGTAACAGAGGTTTCCTAGCCTCATAAAATAATTCTGAAATCTGGTATCCTATTTTTTACATTTGAACGCCTTGAAGATATATGTTTAAAAAAATTCACAGCAAATTTTAAATTTATCTTAAAAATATATATATGATCTTGGTGTTTTCTATTTAAGATAGGTATTGGGCATGTTATTTCATTACATCCTTGCTGTCAGTCTAACTTTATTCTCTGCTTCTTCTTTAAGACCTACTGATCTTTATATATTCTAAAAATCTTCTATTCTATTCTGATTTTTTCAGTGTTTTCTGAAACTATATTTACTAAATAGTTCAGTTATAAATATATAAAACTTTGACTTAATTGTGTAGCTTTAACTGTTATCCTCAAATTAACTAGGAATTTGTCTTTTAATGATTTTTTAAAAACTTTTAACTGTGCTGTTTAATTTCCTAATGTTTTATTTTATCTTTATCCTTCTTATTTCTTATTTTTATTTTATGTTTTCTGTCTTATACTGCATTCATCCTCTGCGGATGCTTAATTTTTGGTGCTGTTTTCATTATTTGAGTCTTTCAGTACTTCGTTACATGGTTAAGTATGTGGCAGCAGACTTTTTGAATCATTCATATTTTAAAATCTCTTTACCACTGTCCTACTACCACAGTGCCAATGAGAAGAGCAAATTGCCTACTATTTATTTGTTCAGTTATACATTTCCATCTTAAGTTCTTTAGTTTAGCCTACTTATCCATTAATGTGTGGGGAATTTTTAGTTCAATCAGTTCAGTTCAGTCACTCAGATTTGTCTGACTATTTGTGATCCCATGGACAGCAGCACATCAGGCCTCCCTGTCCATCACCAACTTCCAGAGTTTACTCAAACTCATATCCATTCAGTCGGTGATGTCATCCAACTATCTCATCCTCTGTCGTCCCTTTCTCCTCCCACCTTCAATCTTTCCCAGCATCAGGGTATTTTCCAATGAGACAGTTCTTCATATCAGGTGGCCAAAGTATTTGAGTTTCAGCTTCACCATCAGTCCTTCCAATGGATATTCAGGACTGATTTCCTTTAGGATGGACTGGTTGGATCTCGTTGCAGTCCAACGAACTCTCAAGAGTCTTCTCCAACACCACATTTCAAAAGCATCAATTCTTCAGTGCTCAGCTTTCTTTATAGTCCAACTTTCACATCTATAAATGACTACTGAAAAAACCATAGCTTTGACTAGACGGACCTTTATTGGCAAAGTAATGTCTCTGCTTTTTAATATGCTGTCTGTGTTGGTCATAACTTTTCTTCCAAGGAGCAAGCATCTTTTTATTTCATGGCTGCAGTCACCATCTTCAGTGATTTTAGAGCCTAAGAAAATAAAGTCTGTCACTGTTTCCATTGTTTCCCCATCTATTTGCCGTGAAGTGAAGTGATGGGACTGGATGCCATGATCTTAGTTTTCTGAATGTTGAGTTTTAAGCCAACTTTAAACTCTCCTCTTTCACTTTCATTAAGAGCCTCTTTACATCTTCTTCACTTTCTGCCATAAGGATGGTATAATCTGAGTAGGTGAGGTTATTGATGTTTCTCCCAACAATCTTGATTCCACCTTGTGCTTCATCCAGCCCAGCATTTCTCATGAAATACTCTGCATAGGAATTAATAATTTATTTTCAAATACTTTTCTTCCACACAATAAATCTTGATTTATGAAAAATCTTAATGTAGAAAATTATTTTCTTTCCCATTGTATCTTTGAGTGTTTGTGCCCAGGTTTCCCTTTCTATTCCCTTCTTTTCTCCAGAATAATAATTTCTTATATTTTCTTATTTTCACAGCATTCATTCATTTTTCTGCATTTTCACAATGATTTTAACTCTGATGTGGCCTATTTATTCCATCATTATTCACTTGTTGTTTTTGTTTTTTTCTCAAGGAGACAATTACTGCAGTTCAGTCGCTCAGTCATGTCCGACTCTTTGTGACCCCATGAATCGCGGCACGCCAGGCCTCCCTGTCTATCACCAACTCCCGGAGTTCACCGAGACTCACTTCCATTGAGTCAGTGATGCCATCCAGCAATCTCATCCTCTACCGTCCCCTTCTCCTCCTGCCCCCAATCCCTCCCAGCATCAGAGTCTTTTCCAATGAGTCAACTCTTCTCATGAGGTGGCCAAAGTACTGGAGTTTCAGCTTTAGCATCATTCCTTCCAAAGAAATCCCAGGGCTGATCTCCTTCAGAATGGACTGGTTGGATCTCCTTGCAGTCCAAGGGACTCTCAAGAGTCTTCTCCAACACCACAGTTCAAAAGCATCAATTCTTCGGCGCTCAGCCTTCTTCACAGTCCAACTCTCACATCCATACATGACCACAGGAAAAACCATAGCCTTGACTAGATGAACTTTTGTTGGCAAAGTAATGTCTCTGCTTTTGAATATGCTATCTAGGTTGGTCATAACTTTCCTTCCAAGGAGTAAGCGTCTTTTATTTTCATGGCTGCAGTCACCATCTGCAGTGATTTTGGAGCCCCCCCCCAAAAAAAATAAAGTCTGACACTGTTTCCACTGTTTCCGCACTATTTCCCCATGAAGTAATGGGACCAGATGCCATGATCTTCATTTTCTGAATGTTGAGCTTTAAGCCAACTTTTTCACTCTCCTTTTCCACTTTCATCAAGAGTCTTTTTAGTTCCTCTTCACTTTCTGCCCTAAAGGTGGTGTCATCTGCATATCTGAGGTTATTGATATTTCTCCCAGAAATCTTGATTCCAGCTTGTGTTTCTTCCAGTCCAGCATTCTCATGATGTGCTCTGCATAGAAGTTAAATAAACAGGGTGACAACCTACAGCCTTGAAGTACTCCTTTTCCTATTTGGAACCAGTCTGTTGTTCCATGTCCACTTCTAACTGTTACTTCCTGACCTGCATACAGATTTCTCAAGAGGCAGATCAGGTGGTCTCGTATTCCCATCTCTTTCAGAATTTTCCACAGTTTATTGTGATCCACATAGTCAAAGGCTTTGGCATAGTCAATAAAGCAGAAATAGATGTTTTTCTGGAACTCTCTTGCTTTTTCCATGATCCAGCGGATGTTGGCAATTTGGTCTCTGGTTCCTCTGCCTTTTCTAAAACCAGCTTGAACATCAGGAAGTTCACAGTTCACGTATTGCTGAAGCCTGGCTTGGAGAATTTTGAGCATTACTTTAAGCGTGTGAGATGAGTGCAATTGGGTGGTAGTTTGAGAGTTCTTTGGCACTGCCTTTCTTTGGGATTGGAATTAAAACTGACCTTTTCCAGTCCTGTGGCCACTGCTGAGTTTTCCAAATTTGCTGGTATATTGAGTGCAGCACTTTCATAGCATCATCTTTCAGGATTTGAAATAGCTCAACTGGAATTCCATCACCTCCACTAGCTTTGTTTGTAGTGACACTTTCTAAGGCCCACTTGACTTCACATTCCAGGATTTCTGGCTCTAGATGAATGATCATACCATCATGATTATCTGGGTCGTGAAGATATTTTTTGTACAGTTCTTCTGTGTATTCTTGCCATCTCTTCTTAATATCTTCTGCTTCTGTTAGGTCCCTACCATTTCTGTCCTTTATTAAACCCATCTTTGCATGAAATGTTCCCTTGGTATCTCTAATTTTCTTGAAGAGATCTCTAGTCTTCCCCATTCTGTTTTCCTCTATTTCTTTGCATTGATCACTGAAGAAGGCTTTCTTATCTCTTCTTGGTATTCTTTGGAACTCTGCATTCAGATGCTTGTATCTTTCCTTTGCTCCTTTGCTTTTCGCTTCTCTTCTTTTCACAGCTATTTGTAAGGCCTCCTCAGACAGCCATTTTGCTTCTTTGCATTTCTTTTCCACGGGGATGGTCTTGATCCCTGTCTCCTGTATAATGTCACAAACCTCATTCCATACTTCATCAGGCAATCTATCTATCAGATCTAGGCCCTTAAATCTATTTCTCACTTCCACTGTACAATCATAAGGGATTTGATTTAGATCATACCTGTATGGTCTAGTGGTTTTCCCTACTTTCTTCAATTTCAGTCTGAATTTGGCAATAAGGAGTTCATGATATGAGCCACAGTCAGCTCCTGGTCTTGTTTTTGCTGACTGTATAGAGCTTCTCCATCTTTTTATGCAAAGAATATAATCAATCTGATTTCGGTGTTAACCATCTGGTGATGTCCTTGTGTAGAGTCTTCTCTTGTGTTGTTGGAAGAAGGTGTTTGCTGTGACCAGTGCATTTTCTTGGCAAAACTCTATTAGTCTTTGCCCTGCTTCATTTCATACCCCAAGGCCAAATTTGCCTGTTACTCCAGGTGTTTTTTGACTTCCTACTTTTGCATTCCAGTCCCCTATAATGAAAAGAACATCTTTTTTGAGTGTTAGTTCTAAAAGGTCTTGTAGGTCTTCATAGAACCGTTCAACTTCAGCTTCTTCAGCTTTACTGGTTGGGGCATAGACTTGGATTACTGTGGTATTGAATGGTTTGCCTTGGAAACGAACAGAGATCATTCTGTCGTTTTTGAGATTGCATCCAAGTACTGCATTTCGGACTCTTGTTGACCATAATAGCTACTCCATTTCTTCTAAGGGATTCCTGCCCGCAGTAGTAGATATAATGGTCATCTGAGTTAAATTCACCCATTCCAATCCATTTCAGTTTGCTGATTCCTAGAATGTCGACATTCATTCTTGCCACCTCTTGTTTGACCACTTCCAACTTGCCTTGATTTATGGACCTGACATTCCAGGTTCCTATGCAATATTGCTCTTTACAGCATCGAACCTTGCTTCTATCACCAGTCACAACCACAGCTGGGTATTGTTTTGGCTTTGGCTCCATCCCTTCCTTCTTTCTGGAGTTATTTCTCCACTGATCTCCAGTAGCATATTGGGCTCCTACTGACCTCGGGAGTTTCTCTTTCAGTATCCTATCATTTTGCCTTTTCACACTGTTCATGGGGTTCTCAAGGCAAGAATACTGAAGTGGTTTGCCATTCCCTTCTCCAGTGGACCACATTCTGTCAGATCTCTCCACCATGACCCGCCCATCTTGGGTTGCCCCAAGGCATGGCTTAGTTTCATTGAGTTAGACAAGGCTGTGGTCCTAGTGTGATTAGATTGACTAGTTTTCTGTGAATATGGTTTCAGTGTGTCTGCCCTCTGATGCCCTCTTGCAACACCTACCATCTTACTTGGGTTTCTCTTACCTTGGGCGTGGGGTATCTCTTCATGGCTACTCCAGCAAAGCGCAGCCACTGATCCTTACCTTGGATGAGGGGTATCTCCTCACTGCCACCCTTCCTGACCTTCAACGGGGATAGCTCCTCTAGGCCCTCCTGCGCCCCCGTAGCCACGGCTCCTTGTAAGTGGAGTTGGTCCTCCCAGCTGCTGCCCCTGGCCTTGGGTGTGGGAGCATGAGGTAGCTCCTCCCGGCCGCCGCCCCTGACCTCGGACGCGGGGTAACTCCTCTTGTCACCGCCCCTGACCTTGGACGTGGGGTAGTTCCTCTTGGCCGTTCCTGCACTGTCGCAGCCTGGCACTCTCGGCTGCTGCCCCTGACCTCGGATGTGGGGTAACTCCTCTTGGCCACCGCCTTTCGGGCATGGGGTCCTCCTGGCTTCTGCCCCTAACCTCAGACGTGGGGTAGCTCCTCTTGGCAGCGCTTAGTGTGCTGGTCATCGCAGCCCCAAGGAGACAATTAGTAATTTAATTTATTGTTTTACTAGTTCTTTCTGTTACATCTTTTTCTTCCTTCCCCTGCCCCAACAGAATCAGTTCAGTTCAGTTCAGTTCAGTTGCTCAGTCATGTCCGCCTCTTTTCGACCCTATGAATTGCAGCACACCAGGCCTCCCTGTCCATCACCAACTACCAGAGTTTACTCAAACTCATGTCCATCGAGTCGATGATGCCATGCAGACATCTCATTCTCTGTCATCCCCTTCTCCTCTTGCCCTCATTCCCTCCCAGCATCAGGGTCTTTTCCAATGAGTCAACTCTTCGCATGAGGTGGCCAAAGTATTGGAGTTTCAGCTTTAGCATCAGTCCTTCCAAAGAACACCCAGGACTGATCTCCTTTAGAATGCTCTGGTTGGATCTCCTTGCAGTCCAAGGGACCCTCAAGAGTTTTCTCCAACACCACAGTTCAAAAGCATCAATTCTTCGGTGCTCAGCTTTCTTCACAGTCCAACTCTCACATCCATACATGACCCCAGGAAAAACCATAGCCTTGACTAGACGGACCTTTGTTGGCAAAGTAATGTCTCTGCTTTTGAATATGCTATCTAGGTTGGTCATAACTTTCCTTCCAAGGAGTAAGCGTATTTTAGTTTCATGGCTGCAGTCACCATCTGCAGTGATTTTGGAGCCCAAAAAAGTAAAATTTGACACTGTTTCCACTGTTTCCCCATCTATTTCCCATGAAGTGATGGGATCCCAACAGAATACATGTACTTAAATCTTACTGGTAACAAAAAGCATATTTCTAACATATATTTCTCTTGTAAATTCCTCCTCCTCACCCCAGAGCATCTCCTGATTCTCAGATGTTTTATGTGTTATTTAGTTTTGTATTATTATTGGAGAGAATAGTTGTGTGTCTGAGTAGTATTCAAGTTTAGAGAACAATTTTGAAGACAAGTAGCAGGGCAATGTTTTAGAGTTTTAGTCTTCTTGGGCTTCCATAACAAAATGCCATAGGCAAAATACTACATATAAATAGCTTTCACTATTCATTATATGTGTGTGTGTGTGTGTGTGCGTGTGTGTGCCAAGTAATGTCCAATTATTTGCAACCCCATAGACTACAGCTCTCCAGACTCTTCTGCCTGGGGAATTTTCCAGGCAAGAATACTGGAGTGGATTATATTTCCTCATCCAGGAGATCATTCTGATACAGACAGCAAACCCCCATGTCTTGCATCTCCTGCATTGGCAGGTAGGATTCTTTACCATTGCACCACCTGGGAAGCCTCGCATATAGTATATATATGTATGCATCTCAAAATTCTAGAGGCTGGAGTTCTAGATCAGGATACCAGCATTGTTGGATTCTACTGAAGGTCTTCATCATGGCTTGCATATGGTTACATGGCAACACGTGCTCTCCCATATCCTCACAAGGCAGAGAGAGCAAACTCCTGTCTCTTCCTCTTCTTCCTCTTATAAGTACACTAATCTCATCATGGGGATCCCATCTCTATGACTTCATTCAAGCCTAATTACCTCAAAAACACCCCATCTACAAATACCATCACATTTGGAGTTAATAATTCACTATATATATTTGGAGGATGTATAAAAATGCAATCCAAAACATTCTACCTAGACCCCCAAAATGTCTGTTTTTCTCACAGGCAAAATATATTCATTACATTCCCAACACCCCAAAAGGAGGTTAACTCATTCCAGCATCAACCCTAAAGTCTATCATCCAAAGTCATGATATAAGGGTGATGCCAGCAAAATGGTGGCATTGGCATTTCTACCTCTCTTGGTACACCCCAAGTAGCATCAATTTAAACAACTATCTGCACTTTCATAAGAGCCAGGGTGAGAGGCAGAAACAATAAAGGACATACTGAGGAAGGTAGGAAAGATAGATCCACACCACTTCTATTATCCCTCTCTCAAGCCTGTGAAATCTAGCTGAAGAGAGACACCTTCCCCACAGGAGAGTAAAGTGAACCTGGCTTCATGGCAGACTCCAGAGCTAGCAAACCTGGGCACCAGGCAGAAACCCAAGGCCTTAGATGGCTCCCCAATGGGCTCCCACCAATCCATGTTCCCTCTCACACTGGCCCTTGTAGACAGCCTGAAGGTTCTTCAAAATGTTTTAAATAGAAATATATAAGATTCAGCAATTCTACTTCTGGAGAGTGACAACACTGTTTGCAAGACATATCTGTACCCCCATGCTTATTACAGTATTCTTAGCAACAGTCAAGACATAGAAACAAAGTATGTGTCCATCAATAGATGAATGGCTAAAGAAATGTGGTACACACACACACACACACACATACATGCAATGACACATTATTCAACCATAAAAAAGGTAAATTCTGCTTTTTGCAACGACACCGATGGACCTTGAAGGCATTATGCAAAATGAAGTAAAAAATACAGTATATTCTCACTTATATGCAGAATCTAAAATCCTGAACTCACAAAAATAGAGAGTAGAATGACAGTTGTCAAGGGATAGGGAAGTGGAGGAAATAGGAAGATATTGGCCAGTGGGTACAGACTCCCAGATTTCAGATGAGTAAGTTGGGGGGCTTTAATGTACAGCATAGAGACTATAACATAATGATGCTAATATAAATGTTAATTAAATGTCACGACCCAAAAATGTGTATATATTTATATATACATATGTATATATGCAGGAGTTTCCCTGGGGGCTCAGGGGTAAAGAATCCACCTGCCAAAGCAGGAGTCATGGGTTCAATGCCTGGGTTGGGAAGATCCCCTGGAGAAAGAAATGGCAACTGACTGAAGTATTCTTACCTGGAAAATCCCTTGGACAAAGCAACCTGGCAGCCTACAGTCCATAGGGTCGCAAAAGAGTTAGGCACAACTTAACAACTAAAACAACAAACAACATACATGTTATATATCTTTATGTATATATATTTATTGGAGAAGGCAATGGCACCCCATTCCAGTGTTCTTGCCTGTAGAATCTTGCCTCTTGCCTGGAAAATCCCATGGACAGAGGAACCTGACGGGCTGCAGTCCATGGGGTTGTGAAAAGTCGGACACAACTGAGTGACTTCACTTTCACTTTTCACTTTCATGCATTGGAGAAGGAAATGGCAACCCATTCCAGTGTTCTTGCCTATAGAATCCCAGGGACAGCGGGAGCCTGCTGGGCTTCCGTATATCGGGTCGCACAAAGTCAGACACGACTGAAGCGACTTACCAGCAGCAGCAGCATATATATATTTATAAAGTATAAGTATAAATATAAGTGTATTTATAAATATGTATATGAATGAAGGTGTTATTGTTTTGCAATATATATGTGTATCAAGTAATCATATTGTACAACTTGCAGTTACATATGTATGCTATATGTCAATAATATAGCAATAAGTAGAGAAAAATATTTTTAAATAATGTTCAATGTCTTTTCTAAAACATCATCTAAATCAGATATAGTTAGAATTTGAGATATGATTTGTCCTGAGGTAAAATTCCTCTCTAAATGTGAACGTGTGAAACCAGACAATTTTATGTTTCCAAAATATGCTAGAATAGCATAAGATATAAGACATAAGATAAGCATTCCTGTTCTAAAAGGAGACATCACAATGACAGGGAAGGATGGTCCTCCAACTCAGTACATTTCAGTCGCTCAGTCATGTCCAACTCTTGCAACCCCATGAACTGCAGCATGCCAGACTTCCCTGTCCATCGCCAATTCCCAAAGATTGCTCAAACTCATGTTCATCGAGTTGGTGATGCCATTAAACCATCTCATCCTCTTTCATCCTCTTCTCCTGCCTTCAATCTTTCCCAGCATCAGGGTATTTTCCAATCAATCAGTTCTTTGCATCTGATTTGTGGCCAAAGTATGGGGTCCACTGGAGAAGGAAATGGCAAACCACTTCAGTATCCTTGCCTTGAGAACCTCATGAACAGTAAGAAGTGGCAAAAAGATATGATAGGTCCTAAGAGAGTTCAAAACCTAGCAAGAAAAATACTATTAAGAATAATCCTTTTTGATTTGAGGCTCTGTCTTCTTGACCTACAGGGATGGCAGCTCCATTTTTCAGACCCAGTGGGTCTATCATACTATGCTTGCACCTCTTCTAGGCAGGATTGGTAGCCCCAAGACTCTAGGACACACTTTTCCCACAGCTCAGTTGGTCCTGTTCTATGATTCCAGATAGCCATCATCTGGTCTGCTGAAACTGGGGAAATGGACCCCCATCTCCACCTTTAAAACCACAGAGGCAGCCCTGAAGATCTCTGAATAATGTTCAGGGTCATTCCTCCTTGTATTAAAGAATAAGGCACATTTGTGGCTGAAATTGTTGATGATATGGTCTGGTATAGTCTAAGAAATCTGACAGTCTTCCTTCATTTTGTTTTTATTGTTTAGTTCACTAAGTCAGGCCTAATTCTGTTGAAACCCAATGGACTATAGCCCACCAGACTCCTCTGTCCATAGGATTTCCCAGGTAAGTATACTGGAGTGTGTTGCCATTTCCTTCTTCAGGGGATCTTCCTGACCCAGGGATGGAAC
This sequence comes from Bison bison bison, assembly GCF_000754665.1. Lineage (NCBI taxonomy): Eukaryota > Metazoa > Chordata > Mammalia > Artiodactyla > Bovidae > Bison > Bison bison. The sequence goes on from NW_011494929.1 coordinate 979,468, forward strand.
ACACATCCCATTCATTGGCAGGCAGATATTTACCCCTGAGCCACCAGGGAAACCCCTCCATTTTTCTCCTCTCTCTTCCCTTCAGTTCATACTGCAGTTTTGTTGTTTTGTCTTTTCCTTGAAAGGCTGATTTAGTCCAGTATTCACACCCACACTTGTTTCCTTCTCTTATGACTGTGTAGTCAACACTTAGCACTCTCTTCTGAACAGGCTTCCTCATTTTTTGAAACAAGAATAGGCTGAAAGTTTGTAAACCTCCAAGTTATGTTTCCTTTTTGCTTAACAATTCCATCTTTAGTTTCATTCTCTACTGTCACATTTGATTATAAGGTGTCAGGAGGAGCTAAGACTATCCTTCAAAATTTTGTTTAGAAATCTCAGCTAAACATATAAAATTTTTGCTTTCAAGTTCTACCTTTCGCAAAAACACTAGAACACTGTCCAGCCAAGAGTTCACAACATTTTAATAAGAATTACCTTTCCTCCAGTTCCCAATAACATCATTCTCATTTCCATCTGAGATCTCATCACAATCATCGTTAACATGTATATATCTACCAACATTCTATTCATGATTATTTATGGAAGCTCTTTCTATAATTCTCTTCTTTCCTTCTTGAGCCTTCACCAGAAACAGTTAATAGTCGCTTCTTAGAAAAGTAAGGCTTTTTTACCTCAAAACTCTTTCAACCTCTACTCATTATCTAATTCCAAAGCTGTTTTCACATTTTTAGATATTTGTTACAGCAACACCTCACTTCCAGTTGCCAAAATGTGTCTTAGTCAGTTTAGTTTTCCATAACAAAATGGCTAAAACACAGAAATCTATATTTTCATAAATCTAGGGGGTAGAAGTCCAAAATGAGGGTGCCAGCAGGGTCATATTCTGATGAGAACTTTCTTCCTGACTTGTAGATGGCCACCTTCTTGCTATGTCTTCACATGGCAGAGAGCCATGATCTCATCTTCTTATTATAAGGACACAAATACTATCACAGGGGTTCACTTTCATGACTCAGTTTAAACTTAATTACCTCCCAGAGGCCCTATCTACAAATTCCTTCAAATTGGGATTCAGATCAGATCAGTCGCTCAGTCATGTCCAGCTCTTTGTGGCCCCATGAATCACAGCACTCCAGGCCTCCCTGTCCATCACCGACTCCTGGAGTTCACTCAAACTCACATCCATTGAGTCAGTGATGCCATCCAGCCATCTCATCCTCTGTCATCCCCTTCTCCTGTTCCCAATCCGTCCCAGCATCAGAGTCTTTTCCAATGAGTCAACTCTTCACATGAGGTGGCCAAAGTACTGGAGTTTCAGCTTTAGCACCATTCCTCCCAAAGAAATCCCAGGGCTGATCTCCTTTAGAATGGGCTAGTTGGATCTCTTTGCAGTCTAAGGGACTCTCAAGAGTCTTCTTCAACACCGCAGTTCAAAAACATCAATTCTTCGGTGCTCAGCCTTCTTCACATTGGGGTTAGGGCATCAATATATGAATTCAAGGGATACACAAACATTCAGTCCCCAAAATGTAGGGTTATTCTGTCCCTTGGTTGGGGTCAACATTCTCCTTTCCTGTTTTAAGCTCCTATGGCTGGGATATACATATATAT
>NW_011494929.1:981181-991401 GCF_000754665.1 Bison bison bison
CTTGGCACATATATAAGTAATCTGTTTGCTTTACTGAAAAACTGATGCAGTGATCCCTAAAGACTAAGTAGTAATAAAAATTCTTACCTCACATTCTCCACACACAAACACACACACATATATCAAAGTTCCTGATTTGAATTTATACAGCTCTATTTAGCATGTACTGTTGTGTGTAAATTTATGACTTTTCCTAAGATTTTTTTTCCCCCAAATATCTTAAGTCCAAATGCTTGGAATAACTCTTATATACTCACCACCTAAAAGATAATCACACAAATTTTCACAAAAATATATTATTGTACACCAGAAAACTAAAACATAAAGAATATAATTTTAAATGTATTAAAATATAATATAAAACATGAAAAAGTAATGCAATTGTTAGATTTTTTCTATCAATACACTACTTGTGTAATAGAACTCTTTTACCCCCAAATGAGCAAACACTTCCACAGTTAACAAGGTTCTTTTTGGAAACTGTTAGTATCTTTTTTAATGCAGCCTTCCAAGTTTCAAATTTTTGGCTAATCTCCAGTACCTATATAGTCTGATATTTAATAGCTCCATGTTTTGTAGTCCCATCTTTCTACTCATCTAGTCACTAATTTTCAGTAAAATTACTGCTAATATGAAAAACCTGATTCAGTATACATTTTACTGTTTCAGCATTTTTATCTTTGAAGCAAATTGTTCATAGTCCAATTTGTTTATGTCTAGACTTGACATATATATACATAAGCGCACACACACACACATAAATGTATATATACACATATACACATATACACATATATACTTTTCTGTAGGTCTTTGCTGGTAGCTCAGATGGTAAAGAATCTGCCTGCAAGGTGCGAGACCTGTATTCAGTCCCTGGGTCAGAAAGATCAGCTGGACGAGAGAATGACAATCCACTCCAGTATTCTTGTCTGGAGAATTCCATGGACAGAGGAGCCTGGCAGGCTACAGTCCATGGCTCGCAAAGAGTCAGACATGGTTGAGTGACTAATACTAACATGCTTTGCTATAACTATCATTTCCAAAATATTTTCAGTCTAAATTCACAATTTTTTAATTTTATTTCTCATTATTTTCCCAACATTCTTGCTATCATCACTCAGGTAGACTTTACCAGTATACCTGTAGGGCCACCACTGTATTATTTATATGAAATTTACTTGCATGTTTTATCTCTCCAGTATTTTGTGGATAGGGATCACATCTCACTCATGTTTTTGCCATTTGGTGCATGGTTTGCCACTGAAAATTTTTAAATGATCTAGAAATCTTCATGAAACATATGCTACAGGCTATAGGCCCTTTATTATCCTGAACATAGGGCTATTTGTGGAAAGAATTTATTTCAGTCCCTCAGCAGTAAGTGACAGCTTGCAGCAAGCCCCAGCAGGCAATAGCTGGAAGCAAAGTTTTCTGGACCAGGGGTCCTAAGCACTGGACCACAGGAGCCAGCAGTTAGGGATAGAGTCCCCAATCCTTACCTCTTTAGTCAAGAATGAATTCAGGTGAGGAAGCAGAAGGTAAAATAAGTAAAGTAAGAAATTTATTGAAAAGAAAAGTACATGCAGAGAGGCGCATAGTGAGCTGAGACAGAGAGTTGTGCCTTTGGGAAGTTAAAATCCTTTATAAAGGGGCAGTTTTCTGGGTCTTTGTCTTTTCTCAAGCCAATCATTTTGCTTTTCACCCCTCCCCCTTTTCCTGGTTAATGTGTATTATGACTCTCCCCTGGGGTGTACATACACCCCTCAGCCAAGATGAATCTTGAAGTGAAGGCTTTTGGGAGGAGCAAGATTCATTATGTTCTCAAATTATCCTCTAATTTTGACTCCAAGGAGTCTTTCTGTGCATGTGTAGTGTCTCCTTATCCTAAAGATGGGGGAGTGGAGATCCCTTAATCCTTTACTCAAAGAGAGTTTTGTCTCTCCATCCTTGCCATGATTATTTCCTTAAGATGTTTACAAGAGACAAAGACTGGGCATTTACCCAGTCTTTCTGTTTCTGTTGTTACTTCCATTTTGGAGGGCAAACAGGAGGCTGATTGTAAATTCCAAAACTGGAGCCCACCTATTTCTTGTCTCAGGAAATGCAAAGAGGAGGTTGGCTAATTGTAAATGTCCAGCCTGAAGCCCATCTAACTCCTACCTTAGAATCAGTGATAAAGATGTGGTTCATGGGGTCGCAAAGAGTTGGACACGACTGAGCGACTGAACTGAACTGAACTGAAAAGACAAAGAAAGAAAAAAACCCATGAAAATGGAATAAAGGAAGGTCCAAGGACCAGAGTGAGAACCTCAGGTAAAACAAACAGCCCTCCTGCCCATCCCAATTTACATAGGGCAGGCTCAGGGGGAGGAGAAAAAGACATAAAAAGAGGAGCCAAAATTGAGCCATGGGCTTCTCTTCTCTTGAAGTCTTTTGGACTGGCCTGCCCTCACACTGAGTTATAACACTAGTCCATCCATCACTTCAAATTTTTCTGTGGTGAGACAGAACCAAGGAAATTACACACTCCCCAGACATTACTATTTGGGTATGTCAATTAGATAGTAAGCAGCATTCTGAAGGGCAGAATTAATATTAGCAGAATTACTTTGCAGAGAGTTGTGGTCAAAATGAAGTTAAATATTTTAGCTATTAGAAACTGAATTCTAGTAATTAACTTTAAGTGGGGTTTAGGAAAAGATCAGTGGTAGATTTATATGATCCAGCCATAAGGAAGATTTGAAACTCTGTGTTTTTAGTGCAAAAACTCAATAGCTCATGTGAGTGTTACTGAGTCTGAGCTTGCTCTAACTTGCTGTGCAAGAGGACAATGAATCCAAGAGATGAGGTTTAAGGCAAGCATTAAGACTTTATTCTGAAAGCAGGCTGACAGAGAAGATGGCAGACTAACGTCTCAAAATAACCATTTTGTAGGTGTCTGAATGCTAGGTTCTTTAATGGTTCAGGAAAGGGGAAAGGTGGGGGAAACAAAGTAAAAAGGCCACTTAATCTTGCAAATATCTCCTAAAATCGCAAGCCTCAGGCAGGGGGATGTGCTAATTTTGTCTTTCTTGCCATCCACAGGTGACAGGGTGCTGAACAAAGGCACTTTAGCTTAACAGCCAGGCAGAGGGGTAGGATTCTCTGAGGCAGGCCATTATGTGCAATTATAATAGCAAAAGATGCCAAAAACACACCTCTAGAGTAGAAGAGTCAACACTGACTGGTTACAAAAGCTCATTAGCAAGTCCACATATTTGTAAGGAGACTATGGCAATCTGGATATCTATTACTCTATCAATGTTTACTGCCCTATTTTGTGCATTCTCTCTGGGCTATCACTTTATATTTATATCTCTCATACTGGGCACATATACATGTGGATGAATGGATGTGCTTCTGTTCCATTATTTACAAAAACAGGAATTGGGTTATAGCTTCTCAAGCCCTGTTTTAATATTTGGGTTAAAAAAGTTTTTAAGTATCACCAAATGTTACCAAGGAAGTATTATGTGGAAAACAATTTGAAAACATTAACTTAAATCTTTACTTCATCCTCCTTTTGTACCTATCTTAACCTATCCATAACCAATGTAGTGGCTGGACCAGCCCTTGTGGGTCTTACTATGATTGGATGACACCTTCGCAGTAAAATCAGTGAATTTTAGGGAAGAAAAAGAACAAGATTTTATTAAAACTCCTGGAGGATACAGGGCACATGTGGAGTCACACAGTAAGGTGACAGGTAGTTTGTGTTAAGTCTCTTTAGTTGTGTCGAATCTTTGCCAGTCTCCTTTGTCCATGGAATTCTCCAAGCAAATGTTGACTAAAAAAAATGTGCTCAACCTAAAAGTTGAGAGTTAGGTTTTGTTTTGTGGGAATGTTAGGACTTGGTCATGGGAAACAGCATCTCAGGTGACCCCAAGGGAGCAGACTCCAAGGAGACAGGGGAGGAGCCAGGCTCGATACAAGTTTGTAGAAGTTCAGTTCAGTTCAGTTGCTCAGTGGTGTCTCACTCCTTGTGACCCCACTGACTGTAGCACTCTAGGTTTCCCTGTCCATCACCAATTCCCAGGTTACTCAAACTCATGCCCATCAAGTCCATGATGCCATCCAACCATTTCATCCTTTGCTGTCCCCTTCTCCTCCCACTTTCAATCTTTCCCAACATCAGGGTCTTTCCCAATGAGTCAGTTCTTCACATCAAGTGGCCAAAGTACAGGAGCTTCAGCTTCAGCATCAGTCCTTCCAATGAGTATTCAGGACTGATCTCCTTTAGGATGGACTGGTTGGATCTCCTTGCAGTCCAAGGGACCCTCAAGAGTCTTCTCCAACACCACAATTCAAAAGCATCAATTCTTTGGCACTCAGCTTTCTTTATAGTCCAACTCTCACATCCATACATGACTACTGGAAAAAAACATAGCTTAGATGAGATGGACTTTTTTGGCAAAGTAATGTCTCTGCTTTTTTGTATGCTGTTTGTGTTGGTCATAAATTTGCTTCCAAGGAGCAAATTCATGGCTGCAGTCACCATCTGTAATGATGGTGAAGCCCCACAAAATAAGGTCTCTCACTGTTTCCACTGTTTCCCCATCTATTTGCCATGAAGTGATGGGACCAGATGCCATGTTTTGGATTTCAATGCCATGGAAACCATGTAAACAATGGTTTAGTAGCCCATGCCATGCTTAATTTTCTGCATGTTGAGTTTTAAGCCAGTTTTTTCACTCTCTTCTTTCACTTTCATCAAGAGGCTCTTTCGTTCTTTGCTTTCTGCCAGAAGGGTGGTATTATTGGCATATCTGAGGTTATTGATATTTCTCCCAGCAATTTTGTTTCCAGCTTGTGCTTCATCCAGCCCAGAATTTCACATGATGTTCTCTGCATATAAGTTAAATAAGCATGGGGACAATATACAGCCTTGACGTACTCCTTTCCAGATTTGGAACCAGTCTGTTGATCCATGTCCAGTTCTAACTGTTGTTTCCTGACCTGCATGCAGATTTCTCAGTAGGGGTCAGGTGTTCTGGTAGTCCCATCTCTTGAAGAATTTTCCACAGTTTGTTATGTGCTATGAATCACACAGTCAAAGTCTTTGGCATAGTCAATAAAGCAGAAACAGATGCTTTTCTGGAACTCTCTTGCTTTTTTGATGATTCAGTGGATGTTGGAATTTGATCTCTTGTTCCTCTGCCTTTTGTAAATCCAGCTTGAACATCTGGAAGTTCACAGTTCATGTATTGTTGAAGCATGGCTTGGAGAATTTTGAGCATTACTTTGCTATCATGCGTGATGAGTGCAATTGTGTGGTAGTTTGAACATTCTTTGGTGATGTTTGCAGTAAGGGACAAGTAATCTGAATACGAAAATATTTTTGTTAATTAAAAGAAAGCTAAATCTCTCACATGAAGAGATTTAGTGATCTTCTCTGTATAGAAAGTTGTTAAAGAGATGGAAATACCAGATCACATTACCTGCCTCCTGAGAAATCCATATGAAGGTCAAGAAGCAACAGTTAGAACTTGATATGGAACAACAGACTGGTTCCAAATTGGGAAAGGAGTACGTCAAGGCTGTATATTGTCACCCTGCTTATTTAACTTATATGCAGAGTACATCATGCAAAATGTCAGACTGGATGAAGCATAAACTGGAATCAAGATTGCAGGGAAAAACCTCAATAAACTCAGATGTGCAAATGACATCACCCTTAAGGCAGAAAGCGAAGAAGAACTAAAGAGCCTCTTGATGAGTGTGAAAGAAGAGAGTGAAAAAACTGGCTTAAAACTCAACATTCAGAAAACTAAGATCATGGCATCTGGTCCCATCATGTCATGGCAAATAGATGAGGAAACAGTGGAAACAAAGAGAGACTTTATTTTGGGGGGCTCCAAAATTGCTGCAGATGGTACTGCAGCCATGAAATTAAAATATGCTTGCTCCTTGGGTGCAAAGCTATGACCAACCTAGATAGCATACTTAAAAGCAGAGACATTATTTGCCAACAAAGGTCCATCTAGTCAAAGCTGTGTTTTTTCCAGTAGTCATATGGATGTGAGAGTTGGACTATAAACAAAGCTGAGTCCTGAAGAATTGATGGTTTTGAACTGTGGTGTTGGAGAAGGCTCTTGAGAGTTCCTTGGACCACAATGAGATCAAACCAGTCCATCCTAAAGGAAATTCATTGGAAGGACTGATGCTGAAGATGAAACTCCAATAATTTGGCCACCTGATAGGAAGAATTGATTCATCGGATAAGACCCTGATGCTGGGAAAGATTGAAGGCAAGAGGAGAAGAGGATAACAGAGGATGAGATTATCAGATGACATCACCGACTTGATGGACATGAGTTTGAGGAAGCTCTGGGAATTGGTGATGGACAGGGAAGCCTGGAATGCTGCTGTCCATGGAGTCGCAAAGAGTCGGACATGACTGAGCAACTGAACTGAACTGAACTGAACTGGTGTATGGAAAGATTCAAGTGTCTGGGCCTGCTGAAATTATTTCTTTCATATGCATTTAGGTCTCTGGGGCCAATCCTGCCTTCTTTATTGTTCACATACTAATTCCTTGTTTACCATAAGAGATGGTGAATTTGGGGATGACTGCCCCTCATATCCTCTCAGTTTCTCATGCTTACCAGAGAGAAAGTAGCCAATGGCTTCCAAATAGCTGGGTTTGTTTCCCCTGGTTTCAGAAATTTGCATTTGGAAAAGGCTTGTTTACTGAGAGAATGTACAGCAGAAAATATTTCATTTCACACAAGAATACTGGAATGGATTGCCATGCCCTCCTCCAGGGAATCTCTCTCCCTGCCCCCCGCCCCCCAGAGATTAGATTCACATCTCTTAAGTTTCCTGCATTGGCATGCAGGTACTTCACCACTAGCACCCCCTGGGAAGCTCCTCAAAATCACAGGTAGAGAGAGAGAGAGAAAATTGGGGGATCTAGAATTCTGTTTTTACTGACCTATTGTGGAAGCCTAGGTTTTCTAGAATTGACTCTACTGGTGAATTTGAAACAACAAAAGAGTGAGAATTAAATCTCTGGAACTAAAAAAATAAAATCAGGGCTACTAACTGGTCATTTATTGAAATCATCCAAGATCTCTAAAACAATGGAGGCTGGGGGGGCTGACTCTTTACCTAGTCAGACATGTGAAAATGTGTTTATTAGAGATAGCTGCCTTTGAAGTGGATGACTCTTTGAAGTGAATTCTTAGGCAATCAAAGCTTAAGTCAGGCACTTGCATTACAAAGAAGAAAAACCAACTGTCAAAGCTTACACTATAATCCTTTACAATATTCTTTTGCAGCCTTCCACCTCCATCAAGCCAAGAAAGTGATTTTCTCAAGAAAGAGGGGGATGTTATCTTGTGTAACAAAAAAGTGAGTAAGCTAAATTTCATTATCATTCTCTCTCTCTTTTTTTAATCAGTTAAAGATTTCAACTGGCAAATTTGATAATAAACTTTTAGATAAGGGAAGACCTAATCAGTCTGGAAGTAGAAAACAGAAAAGCAGATAACTTCCAATTCTTAAGGATTGTGTTAAAAATAGAGGAGAGAGAGTATGTTTCTATATTTCATGACGAAAAGAAAAAAAGAGGGTGAGAGAGAAGAGAGAAATAGAAGTGTACATTCCTCAGAATGTATCCATCACACCTTCAGAAAAAAATAAAAGAAACCTGTACATTTCTTTAGACTCTAGAATTCCATAGGGATGTTGTGCTGAAGACAAAGGCTACTGTCTACCACTCATGTATGGGATGAGTGATCACCTTCTAGACTATACCCTCACATCATCTCAGAGGGTAGCCTCATCACAATACAGTTCTGTGTTAACTGGAAAAATAAAATAAAATAAAAAGCACAACTTAAAAGTTGAGAATTGTGGTTTACTTGACAGGGTTACTGAAAACTGTAGCTAGAGACATAGCCTCTCAGTTAGCTCTGAGGGACTGTTTCAAAGAGTAAAGGAGAATCCAGGATATATATATAAGAGTTTTTTCTGGGAGAAAAAAAAAAAAAATATATATATATATATATAGTTGAACATCAAAAAATTAAAGCTAATTACAAAAAGCAGACATCTCAAGTTAATGACTTTCCATGCATGTTACTTTTCCATGCATGTTAACGAAAGAGTTTCCAGGTGGCACAGTGATAAAGAATCCACCTGCCAAGGCAGGAGACCTGGGATCCATCCCTGGTTTGGGAAGATCCTCTGTAGGAGGAAATGGCAACCCATTTTAGTATTCTTGCTGGAGAATCCCATGGGTGGAGAAGCCTGGCTGGCAACAGTCCACAGTGTTGCAAGGAATTGGACATGACTTAGTGCTTGAGCAAATATGTGTGGTAATGATCTCAGTTGGCCTCAGCCTGCAGTGGCTTGAAGCAGGGTTTGAGTTCCAGGCCAGAGACAGAGGTTGGCTGGAGCAGTGAGAAAGTTGAATCTTAGCCACTGGTCAATGGCAAGGCCCTGTCCCTTCAGCTTTGAGAAAAAGTATGCCTACAAGGACAGAAAGTACTGAAACAAGTGAAGTGTTTGTTAGGTGGAAAAAGAATACAGTATGAATAAACACACAGGTGGATTCAGAGAGAGTTGCACTCTTGTGTTAGTTTAAATCAGTCATATGTGGCATTTCTTCCAGGCTTCTTTGGTCAGTCATATTGATTATTTGGTATATTTCAGGATCTTCTGACTTGTGTACATGCATCTCTCACCCAAGATGGATTCCAATGAAGACGTCTATGGATAGTTTTGACATCACTCCCCTTTTACCTCCAAGGATCTTTCTAGTCAGGGAAGTTTCCTTGACTTCAAGAATGAGAAACACGTGGTCTCTTATCTTTTATTTGGGAAAGCCCAGCCTCCTCTCTGGATTGAGCTTCTACTGATAGTTTGGAGTTTCTTTCCTCAATGAGTGAACTCAAATTGCTTTCCCTGGGTGTCTGGGTGTGGGGGTAAGTGGGCATCTGATTCAAAAATATGCTAGAATCTGGACTTACTGGAATTATTCCTTTGATATGCATCTTAACTATCTAAGACCAATATCCTGCTTTTCTCCATCCTGAGTTCTCCTCAGTGTACACTCTTGGGGGTTACTGCAGTGACTGATGGTTATAGCCCAACATCCTCTGTTTACTGAAATGGCAGGAGACATATTTTGTCCACAGCTATAGGCATCATGGTTACTTGAAATCCAGTTTTGACTTTACCAAATGCCTAGTACTGACAAACAGCCATTAGTCTGCAGAACCTTCTGGTGCTGCATAGAGGAGACTGAGAAAGAAGTTGATGTCAAGGCTGGCAGTCTACATGATGTCTACTTTTTCAAAGGGAAACTTTACCCAGAAGTTGAGACTGCATGGTACACAGATGAGTCCAGGATTCAGAAGGAAAAGATGGGAGACACCCTGAGAAGGATTATGTGAGTCAGGAAAGGAGGAGCTGAGTTAATCAGGAACTACCACCAGTACCTGGACAAGGGACTGAACAAGTGTTACTAGAACCAGTATAGCAGAGACCACCAGATCAGCAAGGTTACCCCTAGAGCTCACTAGATTATCCCTCCACATTCTGAGACAATTCTTTGGGAAGGTAGGAGGGTTTGAGTAACTAAAAGTAACAGGTAAATAAGTTTCCCCTAAAAAGAATGAACATGTAAAATAGGTTACTTAAATTATTATAAAAATAATTTTCAAAACTGAATAAAACTCAGATCAGATCAGATCAGTCACTCAGTCGTGTCTGACTCTTTGTGACCTCATGAATCGCAGCACACCAGGCCTCCCTGTCCATCACCAACTCCCGGAGTTCACTCAGACTCAGGTCCATTGAGTCAGTGATGCCATCCAGCCATCTCATCCTCTGTCGTCCCCTTCTCCTCTTGCCCCCAATCCTTCCCAGCATCAGTCTTTTCCAATGAGTTAACTCTTGGCATGAGGTGGCCAAAGTACTGGCATTTCAGCTTTAGCATCAGTCCTTCCAAAGAAATCCCAGGGCTGATCTCCTTCAGAATGGACTGGTTGGATCTCCTTGCAGTCCAAGGGACTCTCAAGAGTCTTCTCCAACACCACAGTTCAAAAGCATCAATTCTTCGGTGCTCAGCCTTCTTCTCAGTCCAACTCTCACATCCATACATGACCACAGGAAAAACCATAGCCTTGACTAGATGAACCTTTGTTGGCAAAGTAATGTCTCTGCTTTTGAAT
>NW_011494929.1:991753-999978 GCF_000754665.1 Bison bison bison
TGGTATTTCCATCTCTTTCAGAATTTTCCACAGTTTATTGTGATCCACACAGTCAAAGGCTTTGGCATAGTCAATAAAGCAGAAATAGATGTTTTTCTGAATAAAAACATAGATGTTTTCTGAATAAAACTAGTTTTTTTTAATTACATATTAGGTATAAGAGCTTATTTATAAAACTGAATAAAGAACAAGTGTAAAAAGTCAATTTTCTTTCACATTTGAACAGTTTGTCTATAGTGTATTTATTATACAATTCTGATTTTAGAAAGCTAACCCTGCAGGAAGTAAAAACAAAAAGTGAGGCAAGGGAGAGACAAAAAGGGAAAAGTTTCTAAGGCAGGAAGAACAATGAGAAGATTTGGTACATTATGATGAGATTTACAAAAAAAATACAGTAAAACAGATGAAAAACAGATGGATTGAAATTGGATTTTAACATTTTATTCTTTTTTAAATTGTATGGCTTTATGATTTAATGTAATATCATAAAAATAAGTTACTGTGTGATTAGTGAAATATTTTTATCTAACCTCATGCTCATTCTTTAAAAGACAAATACAAAAGTATCACGGAACTTTTTCCAAGTTTGTTTTTCTCTTTTCATTTTTTTCCTTGATTAATTGTTCCAAAGTGTAAGTTGAAGTCAGTGTCTTGACAATGTCTAGATAACAAATTTATACTTTATGAAAACAAAACTTGCCACCCCAAAATGTGTCTCTTTCTCTTGAGGATTACTTGGGGCTGATTGTTTTTAAGAAGCAAAGGGCTCAGGTAAAGAATTTACCTCCTCTCCTTAACTGCCTAAAATAATTTAGGTGCAGGGCTTGTTCCACCAAAGCTATCATCATAAATAACTAACATATAATGAACTAGGTGACGTGGACTTAGGGAAATTTAGCAAGGTCTGGTTGACTAAAGTCCTGCCTGTGTACATTTGTCCCTGCATGGACCAGCAAACACTTTTTTACCAAATATTTGCTATTTTTCATCTTTCAGAAAATTGTATTCCTACCCTTTGAAGTCCCGACCTTCTGCCTTCACCTTCTTTTTCAATGACACGTGAGCTTCAATTGCTTAACTTGTCCTTGGGCTTCCTTATCTTATGGAACCCCAAGAAGTATAAAATTATATTTTATTTTCTCCTGTTAACCTGTGTCATGTCAATTTAATTATGAGACCAACCAGAAGAAAGATAACATATTTTTCTTCCCCCCACAAAGCTATATCCTAAAATTACTTAACTGACAAAAATAGTAAAAGACATTGATAGTTCATATTGAGGAAAAGAAAGCAGTTGAGGTTGACTTTAATTTTTCTTATTTGTAAAATTCAGTAAATGATGATATCAACAAGCAATGGCATAGGAGGAGTAAGACTTGGAAGTAGAGGCTAATGACTATAGACTGAATTATGTCAACTTGAAATTGCCTATTAGATACACAGAAGATAGTGGATCTCAGAACAGAGGAAATGTATAGATGTGGCAATGATCCATAGACTGAAAGTCAGAAAAACAGATGATTCTGAAGATAACTTCACTCTTAAACAGCATCTGGGGCAAAAGGCAGGCCAACGTCTAAAAGAGAGCGCCGAGACCTATTGTGTGTACAAGAACAGGGGTCTATTCAGAGCCACAGCTACACTGAGCATAGGAGGAGACCCAGGGGGGTAAGCTCATGAGATGCAAGGGGTGGGGGTAAGGTTCAAAAATACAGCTGAGTGGACAGAAATGTCAAAACATAACAGTAGATCACAGTAAATGAAAATTTGAGAGTTGCTTTTCTTTCGATGATTTCAGTAGCAATAGAAATTTGGAATGTAGATCGAAAGCTGTGGCTGAGATATGAATTGATTTGAGAAAATGGAAAACTTCATTCTTATTTTGGATTATTTTCACTGAGTCTAGAAATGAAGAGAAATCAAGAGAAACAATACAATAAGGAGGGTGACTGAGACAAAAGGAATGAAAGAAGGATTCAGATACAGAGAAGTATATTATCATGGCACTGAGGGAAGCTAACATTTTAGCCACGAATTTGTTCTGTCTGTTTGCTCCAGAACAGGTTGAGTAAGGAGAATATAGAGACTAAAACTTTGGAATAGTTGCTGTAGGAAATATGAAAAAGTTTGACCATGGGCAAGTATACATGTGGCAAGTTGGCACTGGTATTGTAGTGATATCTAGAAACCATGCTGTTATAATCATTCATTCTGCATTACTAATTTATTATCACCCTAGTAGCCTGTGAAATGTAAAAAATAGTCACAACCGAGAACCTTAGAGTTATACTTTATTTGGTGGGAATTTTTAGAAATTCAAACCTGAGAGATAGCATCTCAGGTGACCCTGAGAGAACTGTTCCTTGGAGCTGGTAGCAAGGGGGGGGGGGGGGGGGTGTGTCAAGGAGTCAGGTTATATAAAACTTTGCAACATGGGGAAAATGACAAGTCTGAATATCAAAAAGACTGTTAATTAAGGAAAACCAGTTATCTCAAAGTAAGGAATTCAGTGCTTTTCTATGTATGGGGAAATGCAAGAGTCTGGGCTTACTTAAATTATTATTTTCATATGCATCTCAGCTATCTTGGGCCACTATCCTGAAATTTGAATTTTCACATCCTTAGTTCCTCACTCACCATAAGGAGTTGTTGTTGTTCAGTCACTCAACCATGTCCGACTCTTTGTGACCCTCAAGAGGTCTATCAATACCACAGTTCAGTTCAGTTCAGTCACTGAGTTGTGTCCAGGTCTTTGTGACCCCATGGACTGCAACACACCAGGCTTCCCTCTCCTTCACCAACTCCTCGAGGTTGCTCAAACTCATGTTCATCGAGTCCATGATGCTATCTAACCAACTCATCCTCTGTTGTCCCCTCTCCTCCTGCCTTCAAACTTTCCCAGCATCAGGGTCTTTTCCAATGAGTCAGTTCTTCACATCAGGTGGCCAAAGTACTGGAGTTGCAGCTTCAGCATCAGTCCTTCCAATGGATATTCAGGACTGATTTCCTTTAGGATTGACTGGTTTGATCTCCTGGCTGTCCAAGGGACTCTCAAGAGTCTTCTCCAACATAACAGTTCAAAACATCAAATCTTCTGTGCTCAGCTTTCTTTATAGTCCAACTCTCACATCCATACATGACCACTGGAAAAGCCATAGCTTTGACTAGATGGACCTTTGTAGGCAAAGTGATGTCTCTGCTTTTTAATATCTGTCTATTATTTGTCGTAATAATAGGTTGATAATAATAATAATAATCTGTCTAGGTTGGTCATAGCTTTTCTTCCAAGGAACAAGCATCTTTTAGTGTCATGGCTGCAGTCACCATCTGCAGTGATTTTTGAGCCCAAGAAAATAAAGTCTGTCACTGTTTCCATTGTTTCCCTACCTATTTGCACCAGAGTTTAAGAGTGTCAGTTCTTCGGTGCTGTCTTCTTTGTGGTCCAACCCCGCCATCCATACATGACCACTGGAAAAACCATAGCCTTGATCACAGGGAGCGCCTCCAGTCTGGTAGCTGCCGGATGGAAGCCTTGTTCTTCCAGGGCACCCTCCAGTCCCAGAAATTCAAATTTGGAGAGCCAGAATAGTTGATGTATATGACATCCTTGTTTATTGATACGGCCACTTCACAAGCCTAAAAAAGAAAAATTTCATTTTAAGAATCCAAAAGTAAGAAAAAAAATCTATAGAACTGTTCTTGAATTGATCTCATTTGTTTATAAAAGGAATAGTTCACTGAAATGTTTATTAGCAAGCACTTATGAAAAATCATGCTTTGTGAAAGGCTTTATCATAAAGAACAAAAGTTGTATCAAGGATTTGACAAGCTTCAGTAAAATTAGTATAAAACCAGCTTTATTATTTAGCTAAATTTAAATTAGTTCAAAGCATCTTAGAATTCAAACAAATATTTTTAATCAAGTATGTCTTATAAAACTGGAAGATACATATATGTATATATATTATTTATTTATTTATATATATTTATATATTTGCCACATGTAGATTTAGATCTCTTGAAATATTACTCTTGATAAGGAACAGGAAGACTTTAATTTAGGAATACTTGAAACCAAAATTGAATGATATACAATGTAGCTACATTATTATTCTTTATTTTAATTTGTATTATGAAATATCAGCACAATACAGCTTTTAATGTTGGATTTAGCATGAGAAGATCAGGGTTTAAATTATGGTTCAGCTCCCATTGTACTGTTTGTTTTTTTTTTAACTTGCAGCCACTTCAGTAGTTGAAATCAATTATTAGCATGGCTCTGTCCACATCAGATTTTAACTAAGACAATGGGTTTGGTTTTGCTTTTATTTCTGTTTGAATGAACTACAGTATGAAGGAATTGCTAAGCTATGTTTTGAAACTAGCTGCAGGTGAAAACTGGCACTTATTTTATTGTTATTATTTTTTTCTTGTACACAATTTTCTACTAAAGGTTAAGACCTCTGTATGCACACGAATCTGTATTTCCCAAGATTTAAGTTTATGGTGAAGTTTTGTCATAAAATAAAAAATAATAATTACCCCCTTATAGCCCTATATTGATTTATGAAAGAATCCACATATAATGTTTATCATCTATTTAACTGATCAGCTAATGTAAAAAATTTATGAATTTACTCTTGTGAAAACAATGAGCCCCATTTTGCTTCTAAGAAATTAAGAAAATCACAGGATTTACCAAAGAGAGTGGTGTTATAGAAAGAGTAATAACATTAGGAAATTGCATATCTTTAGCAAATGTTTCACGGAGAAGGCCCTGGCACCCCACTCCAATACTCTTGTCTGGAAACTCCCATGGACGGAGGAGCCTGGTAGGCTGCAGTTCATGGGATCACGAAGAGTCAGACACGACTGAGTGACTTCTTTCACTTTTCACTTTCATACATTGGAGAAGGAAATGGCAACCCACTCCAGTGTTCTTGCCTGGAGAATCCCAGGGACAGCGGAGCCTAGTGGGCTGCCATCTGTGGGGTTGCACAGAGTCGGACACGACTGAAGTGACTTAGCAGTAGCAGCAAATGTTTCAAAGTGTTTCCAAACTACACACAAGCTTTTCTTTACTCAGAACAAATGCATTAAAATTAAATGAAAAAATAAACCATACAAACTTACTTTTCATGTAGAGTTGTTATACCTAAAGAGGATATGATATGACAATAGTAATACAATAATTTATTATATTATGGTGACTGCAGCCATGAAATTAAAAGACGCTTACTCCTTGGAAGGAAAGTTATGACCAACCTAGATAGCATATTGAAAACCAGAGACATTACTTTGCCAACAAAGGTCCGTCTAGTCAAGGCTATGGTTTTTCTAGTGGTCATGTATGGATGTGAGAGCTGGACTGTGAAGAAAGCTGAGCGCCGAAGAATTGATGCTTTTGAACTGTGGTGTTGGAGAAGACTCTTGAGAGTCCCTTGGAGATCCAACCAGTCCATTCTAAAGGATATCAGCCCTGGGTGTTTTTGGAAGGACTGATGCTAAAGCTGAAACTCCAATACTTTGGCCACCTCATGCGAAGAGTTGACTCATTGGAAAAGACCCTGATGCTGGGAGGGATTGGGGGCAGGAGGAGAAGGGGACAACAGAGGATGAGATGGCTGGATGGCATCACTGACTCGATGGACATGAGTCTGAGTGAACTCCGGGAGTTGGTGATGGACAGGGAGGCCTGGCGTGCTGCGATTCATGGGGTCGCAGAGTCAGACATGACTGAGCAACTGAACTGAACTGAACTGAACTGAAGCTCTTTGTCTAAAACAAACTTATTTTTTCTTTTTGACAAAATATACTGTTTTTAATATGATTTTCTCAAATGCAAGAACAATGAGATATCTACATGAGATTCTCTTTATATTATATTGAAACATAAAGTACCAAACACACAGACACATACACACACGCATACCCCACTTTAGAGTGATATTTATTAAATTTCATTTTTGGAACAAAATATAGTTGAGAGCTCTGTAAAAGTAATATTGCAGTTGCAGTTTGTGTTCAAACCACAACAAGGGAATTCTAATTCTCAATATAGATGGTTATATGGCTGGTAGTACAGATGTTATCCTCTAGTTAGTGGTTCTTACAAAAGTTTCTCCCAATATATTTCCTACCTCCCCTAAAGGAAATAGCAGCAGAAACTACAACAAAAACTGGCTGTGGACTGGAAAACAAAGCAATTTCACGTACTTGTGGATAGACCAGTGCCCCAGAGTAGATTGCTTGTTGCAGAAATTTTAAGATGCTGTGTCAAAAACACTGTTGTAAAGTGGATGTGGCAATTCAAAGCAATGCTTCTCTGTTGATTTTGCACTGTTATATATGTGGAATGCCTAGTATAAACACCATGGAAGCCTTGCAGTATTTTAGGAGACAAAGTATTAATCAACCACTGGGGAGCTTACCCCATATCAGACCCCCTGAGGATTCTGAAAGTATTTTCAGCAGAGCAATTCCAAAGCCTCTGGCAAAGGAAGGGTTTTGGTATATTAAACTCAACTGCAATTTTCAATGAGTGCAGATAGGATGCTCTGGAATGCTTAATGTTTCAGCATGTAGCTGCTAAAAAGGTGTGGATTCTGTTGTTTATTCTTACATTTATCTTACCTGACAGAATCCTACTTATGTCCTAGGGTTTTAAAGTAATGAAATGCAAAGAGTGTCTGCTTTTTGGCAGTTGGGCAGAATGCATATTTACAAAATAGAACTGAAAACAAAGGACAACCAAAAGATGTCACAAGTTCTGAAATTATTTTGTAGTAAACTGGTTTTGAACTTTGTCTATTGTTAAGTGACCATGAAATGATTGGATTATGTTTTTCCTTCTATTATCAAACACTAGTTGGATTTCTTGAAACAGTTTTTCCATTTTAATAATATTAACTCTCTTCATTACTCCAAACTATCATTTAACTAGGCATCTATATTTTTCAAAAATCACTTATTTCCTTTGTTTGGCTTTTGTACTGGTCTTTTCCCCTTAAAGTTAATCTTTAATGTGTACAAATCTTTTTCACCTACCTCTATTCAACTTTGCATATCTATTCTTCCTTTCCTTTCCTCTCAACATATTTGTTAGTTTGGTTTTCATTGCTTTGTTCCCGACCTGGCAACTAGCTTCAGTTTTGTTTTCTATTGTGCTTTAGTTGTTTTGTTCTTAACTGATATCAGTTCAGTTCAGTTCAGTTGCTTAGTCATGTCCGTCTCTTTGTGACCCCATGAATTGCAGCACGCCAGGCCTCCCTATCCATCACCAACACCCAGAGTTCACTCAGACTCACGTCCATCGAGTCAGTGATGCCATCCAGCCATCTCATCCTCTGTCGTCCCCTTCTCCTCTTGCCCGCAATCCCTCCCAGCATCAGGGTCTTTTCCAATGAGTCAACTCTTCGCATGAGGTGGCCAAAGTACTGGAGTTTCAGCTTTAGCATCAGTCCTTCCAAAGAAATCCCAGGGCTGATATCATTCAGAATGGACTGGTTGGATCTCCTTGCAGTCCAAGGGACTCTCAGGAGTCTTCTCCAACACCACAGTTCAAAAGCATCAATTCTTCGGCTCTCAGCTTTCTTCACAGTCCAGCTCTCACATCCATACATGACCACTGGAAAAACCATAGCCTTGACTAGACGGACCTTTGCTGGCAAAGTAACATCTCTGCTTTTCAATGTGCTATCTAGGTTGGTCATAACTTTTCTTCCAAGGAGTAAGCTATTGTTTGATTTCCTGTGTTCTCCAGGTCAATCTACTGTACTTTATTTTTGTTGGATTTTGACTTTGCTCATGTGTGTGTGTATGTGTGTGTGTGTGTATTCCATTATTTTAATTATTATTTGCCAGATTTTGTAATTCCCATTTGCCTGGAGTTCATGATTGATCTCTCATTTTTGGATATTTGTTTAAATCTCACTTAATGCCATAACAAACCACTTGTGGAATCTTCATTTCTAATCAGAGATCAAGCCCTGAGCTTTTGGAGTGGGAGTACTGACTAAAGACTCTAGACTATCAGAGAATTAACCCTGCTGCTGCTTCTGCTGCTAAGTCGCTTCAGTAGTGTCCGACTCTGTGCGACCCCATAGACAGCAGCCCACGAGGCTCCCCTGTCCCTGGGATTCTCCAGGCAAGAACACTGGAGTGGGTTACCATTTCCTTCTCCAATGCATGAAAGTGAAAAGTGAAAGTGAAGTCTCTGAGTCTTG
>NW_011494929.1:1000241-1001161 GCF_000754665.1 Bison bison bison
CCTAGAGAGTATCAAATACTGAGAACTCACACAAAGGAAACCACTTGAATACAAGACCCAGGATCACAAAACCACCAGTAGAAACCTACACAGGATGACTCACCTAAACAACAAACAAAACAAAAATACAAACCCAATAATTGTCAGACAGGGTTACCACCCCACTTAGCCTTGCCCATCAGAGGAAAAACAAACAAACAAAATCAGCACAAATTTCACCCCATACGAAGCTTACACAAACCAAAGGAGCAACCTTAGAAGGGAAGAAGTCAAAAGGAAGAAAAAATTCAGTCTTCTTCAGGGCAAGAATTCAACTTTCCTTGAAGCCCAGGAAAAAGAGACCTCAAATAGAATAAGTTAAAAAAGAAATAATAATAATAATAATAATGAAAAAACACAGAAGTACTACACAAATGAAGGAACAAACTACAAACACAGAAGTTCAAATAAATGAAGAGAAAATAGGCAAACTACCTGAAAAAGAATTCAGGAAAATGATAGTAAAGATGATCAAAAACCTTGAAAACAAAATGGAGAAAATACAAGAATCAATTAACAAAGACCTAGAAGAATTAATAAATAAATTTAAATTAAAAAATAAATAAAAATACTCTAGAAGGAATCAACAGCAGAATATCTGAAGGAGAAAACCGAATCACTGAGCTGGAAGATAAAATGATGGAAATAACTTCTGAAGAGCAGAATAAAGTAAAATGAATGAAAAGAAATGAGGATAGTCTCAGAGACCTCTGCATGTCACCCTGTTTATTTAACTTATATGCAGAGTACATCATGAGAAATGCTGGACTGGAAGAAACACAAGCTGGAATCAAGATTGCCGGGAGAAATATCAATAACCTCAGATATGCAGATAACACCACCCTAATGGCAGAAAGTGAAGAGGAACTCAAAAGCCTCTT
>NW_011494929.1:1001261-1016168 GCF_000754665.1 Bison bison bison
AATAGATGGGAAAACAGTGGAAACAGTGTCAGACTTTATTTTTCTGGGCTCCAAAATCACTGCAGATGGTGACTGCAGCCATGAAATTAAAAGACGCTTACTCCTTGGAAGGAAAGTTATGACCAACCTAGATAGCATGAGAAGCAGAGACGTTACTTTGCCAACAAAGGTCCGTCTAGTCAAGGCTATGGTTTTTCCTGTGGTCACATATGGATGTGAGAGTTGGACTGTGAAGAAGTCTGAGCACCGAAGAATTGATGCTTTTGAACTGTGGTGTTGGAGAAGACTCTTGAGAGTCCCTTGGACTGCAAGGAGATCCAACCAGTCCATTCTGAAGGAGATCAGCCCTGGGATTTCTTTGGAAGGACTGATGCTAAAGCTGAAACTCCAGCACTTTGGCCACCTCATGCGAAGAGTTGACTCATTGGAAAAGAGTCTGATGCTGGGAGGGATTGGGGCCAAGAGGAGAAGGGGACGACAGAGAATGAGATGGCTGGATGGGTTGGACGTGAGTCTGAGTGAAGTCCGGGAGTTGGTGATGGACAGGGAGGCCTGGCATGCTGCAATTCATGGGGTCGCAAAGAGTCGGACACAACTAAGCAACTGATCTGATCTGATCTGAAGAAGAAGAAGAGAAAAAGAAAGAGTATGAGAAAATTTTTGAAGAGATTAGAGTTGAAAATTAGCCCAACGTGGAAAAGGAAATAATCAATCCCAAGAAGCACAGAGTCCCATACAGGATAAACACCAGGTGAAACATGTGAAGACACATAGTAATCAAACTAACAAAGAATAAACAACATAAAGAATATTAAAAGCAGCAAGGGAAAAGCAACAAGTAACATACAAGGGAAATCCCATATGTGTAACAGCTAATCTTTCAGCAGAAACTCTACAGGCCAGAAGGGAATGACAGGACATATTTAAAGTACTGAAAAGGAAAAATCTACAACAAAGATTACTGTTCCTGGCAAGGATTTCATTCAAAATTGATGAAGAAATCAAAAGCTTTTCAGACAAGCAAAAGTTAAGAGAATTCAGTACCAACAAACCAGCTTTACAGCAAATGTTAAAAGGACTTATATAGTCAAGAAATACAAGAGAAGACAAAAGATCTACAAAATCAACCCCAAACAATTAAGAAAATGCCAATATGAACATATATATCAATAATTACTTTAAATGTAAATGGATTAAATGATGCATCCAAAAGACACAGACTGGCTGAATGGATACAACAAGAAGACCCATTATATGCCCTCTACAAGAAACCCAGTTCAGACCTAAAGACACATATAGAATGAAAGTAAGAGGATGGAAATATATATTCCATTCAAGTGGGAAGTGAAAAAAAGCTGGAGTAGTAATCCTCATGTCACACAAAATATACCTTAAAATAAAGAATATTTCAAGAGATAAGGAAGTACACTGCATAATGATCAAGGGATAAATCCAAGAGGAAGATGAAACAATAGTAAACATCTAGGCACCCAACATAGGAGCACCTCAATACATAAGACAAACACTAGCAGACATAAAAGGGGAAACTGACAGTAACACAATAATAGTAGGAGATTTTAACACCTCCCTCACACCAATGGACAGATCATCAAAACAGAAAACTAATAAGGAAACACAAGTCTTAAATGACACATTAGATGACATGGATCTCATTGATATCCTCAGGATATCACATTCAAATGCATAAGAATATGCCTTCTCAAGCGCACATGGAACATTCTCCAGGAGACACCACATCTTGGGTCACAAATCAAACTTCAGTAAATTTAAGAAAACTGAAATAGTATCAAGCATCTTCTCTGACAACAATGCTATGAGACTAGATATTCATTACAAGAAAACAACTGTAAGAAAAACAATCACATGGAGATTAAACAACACGTTTCTAAACAACCAACAGGTTACTGAAGAAATCAAAAGGTAAACAAAAACATTTCTAGAAAAAAATGGCACTGAAAACATGACAACTCAAAACCTATGGGATGCAGCAAAAGCAGTTCTAAGATGGAAGTTTATAGCAAGAAAATCCTACCTCAAGAAACAAGAAATGCATTGAATAGACACCCTATAAAGAACACACCCCCAAAATTAATATAAGGAAATAAATAATAAATAGCCATGCAAAAAGAAATGAAAAGAAATGAAAGATCCAATAATAAAGATTAATAAAACTAAAAACAGGTTTTCTGAGTAGATAAACAAAGTTGACAAACCTTTAGCTAGACTCATCAAGAATAAAAAAGAGAAGAATCAAATCAACAAAATTAGAAATGAAAAAGGAGAGGTTATAACAGACAATGCAGAAATACAAAGGATTATAAGAGACTATTATGAATAACTATATGGCAATAAAATAGATAACCTGGAAGAAATGGACAGATTCTTAGAAAAGTTCAATCTTCCAATACTTAACCAGGAAGAAATAGAAATTATGAACATCCCAGATATAAGCACTGAAATTGAAACTGTGATCAAAATCTCCAAAAAACGAAAGCCCATAACCAGATGGCTTCACAGGAGAATTCTATCAAACATTTAGAATAGGCTAATGCCTATTTTTCTAAAACTCTTTCAAAAAATTGCAGAAAAAGGGACACTTCAAAACTCATTCATGAGGCCACATCACCCTGATACCAAAATCAGATGAAGACAACACAAAAAATGAAAACTACAGGCCGATATCACTGATGAACATAGACGCAAAATTCCTCAACAAAACTTTAGCAAACAAAATTCAGTGAGACACCAAAAAGCTCATACACCATGATCAAGTTGGGTTTATCCCAGAGATGCAAGGATTCTTCAATAAATACAAATCAATCAATGTGATACAGCATATTAACATATTGAAAGATAAAAACCATATCATCATCTCAATAGATGCAGAAAAAACCTTTGACAAAATTCAGCACCCATTTATGATTCAGTTCAGTTCAGTTCAGTCACTCAGTCGTGTCCGACTCTTTGCAACCCCATGAATCACAGCATGCCAGGCCTCCCTGTTCATCACCAACTCCCGAAGTTCACTCAGACTCATGTCCATCGAATCAGTGATGCTATCCAGCCATCTCATCCTCCGTTGTCCCCTTCTCCTCCTGCCCTCAATCCGTCCCAGCATCAGAGTCTTTTCCAATGAGTCAGCTCTTCACATGAGGTGGCCAAAGTACTGGAGTTTCAGCTTTAGCATCATTCCCTCCAAAGAAATCCCAGGGCTGATCTCCTTCAGAATGGACTGGTTGGATCTCCTTGCAGTTATGATTAAAACTCTTCAAAAAATTGGCATAGAAGGCACCTACCTCAACATAGTAAAGGCCATATATGATAAGCCTAGAGCAAACATTATTCTCAAAGGTGAAAAACTGAAAGCATTCCCCCTAAGATCAGAAACAAGACATAGATGTGCACTTTTGACACCATTATTCAATATTCTGGAAATTCCAGCTTCTGCAATCAGAGAAGAAAAAGAAATAAAAGAAATCCGGATCAGAAAAGAAGTAAAGCTCTCACTGTTTGAAGATGACATGATACTGTAAGTAGAAAACCCTAAAGATAGTATAAGAATATTACTAGAGCCAATCAGTGAATTTAGCAAATCACAGGATACAAAATTAATACACAGGAATCACTTGCATTTCTATATACTAAGAATGAAAAATCAGAAAGAAATTATGGAATCAATACCATTCACCATTGCAACCAAAATAATTAAATATCTAGGAATAAACTTACCTAAGGAGACAAAAGAACTGAAAATTGTACTGAAAAGTACATAGAAAATTTTAAGGCACTGATGAAAGAAATCAAAAACGACATAAACAGATGGAGAGATTATCCATGTTCCTGAGTTGGAAGAATCAATATTGTGAAAATGACTATACTACCAAAAGCAATCTACAGATTCAATGCTATCCCTATCAAATTACTAATGACATTTTTCACAGAACTAGAACAAAAATTGCAGAATTCTTCAGGAAACACAAAAGACCCCCAATAGCCAAAGCAGTCTTAAGAAACAAGAATGGAGCTGGACGAATCAATCTTCCTGACTTCAGATTATACTAAAAAGCTACAGTCATCAAGACAGTGTGGTACTTGCATAAAAACAGAAATATAGACCAATGGAAAAAGATAGAAGTCCCAGAAATAACCCCATGCACCTATGGGTATCTTATTTTTGACAAAGGAGAAAAGAATATACAATGGGGCAAAAATAGCCTCTTCAATAAAATGATGCTGGGAAAATTGGACAGCTACATGTAAAAGAATGAAATTAGAACACTTTCTAACACCATACACAAAGAGACCTAAACAAAGACCAAAAAGTATGAAACTCTTAGAGGAAAACATAACCAAAACACCTGTTGACATAAATCAAAGCAAGATCCTCTATGACCCATCTCCTAGTGTAGTGGAAATAAAAACAAAAGTAAACAAGTGGGACTTGATTAAACTTAAAAGCTTTTGCACAGTGCAGGAAACTATAAGCAAGGTGAAAAGACAACCCTCAGAATGGGAGACCATAAGAGCAAATGAAACAACTGACAGGATTAATTTCCAAAATATACAAGCAGCTCATAAATCTCAATATTAGAAAAAAAAACAACCTGATCAAAAAGTGGGGAAAAGACCTAAACAGTCATTTATTCAAAGACATACAGATGGCTAACAAGCACATGAAAAGATGCTCCAACATTGCTCATTATTAGAGAAATGCAAATCAAAGCTACAATTATATATCACCTCACACCAGTCAGAATGGCCATCATTAAAAAGTCTACAAACTATAAATGCTGAAAATGCTGTGGAGAAGACGGAACACTTGTGCACTGTTGGTGGGAATATAAATTGATACAGCCAGTATGAAAGATGGTGTGGAGATTCTTTAAAAAAAAAAAAAACTAGGAATGAAACCACCATATGAGCCAGCAATCCCACACCTAGGCATATACCCTGAGGAAACCAAAATCGAAAAAGACACATGTATCCAATTGTTCATTGCAGCACTATTTACAATAGCTAGAACATGGAAGCAACCTAGATGTCCATCGACAGAGGAATGGATAAAGAAGTTGTGGTACTATACTCAACAGAATATTACTTACCCATAGAAAGGAACACATTTGAGTCAGTTATGATGAGGTGGATGAACCTCAGTTCAGTTCAGTCGCTCAGTCGTGTCTGACTCTTTGTGACCCCCATGAACTGCAGCATACCAGGCCTCCCTGCCCACCACCAACTCCCGGGGTCTACTCAAACTCATGTCCATTGAGTCAGGATGAACCTATAAACTGTTATACTGAATGAAGTAAGTCAGGAAGAGAAAGATAAATATTGTATTCTAACAATGCATATATACATAATTTAGAAAAATGGTACTGAAGAAATTATGTACAGGGTAACAATAGAGAAACAGACATAGAGAATAGACTTATGGACATGGAGAAAGGGGAGGAGATGGTGAGATGTATGGAAAGAGTAACATGGAAACTTACATTACCATATGTGAAATAGATAGCCAACAGGAATTTGCTGTATGGCTCAGGAAACTCAAACAGGGGCTCTGTATCAACCTAAAGGTGTGGAATGGGGAGGAAGATGGGAGGGAGGTTCAAAAGGGAAGGGTTATATGTATACTTATGGATGATTCATGTTGAGGTTTGACAGGAAATAACAAAATTCTGTAAAGCAATTATCCTTCATTAAAAAATAAATTAATTTTTTAAAAAGATTAAAAAATGCAAAAAAAAGTCACTGATTATCAGCTGACAACTGAAATAGAATGATAATTTGATCTTGAGTATCTGCATTGAATTTGGAGAGTTAAAAGTGATTAAGATAATTAAGATGCTAGAAATATGATAAATGAATATATAATAGACTAATAGTTGGTTCATTTTCTACCCACTTTTTCAAATACTAGGCTCTCATTATCTAATTTTAACCTATTAGAATTTGAAGATAGGGTTAAGGAAAAGGAATGGGAGTAAAAGGGAAAGCAGAAAGAAAAGATGTTTCTCATTTATAGAGAAAGCAAGTATAATGGAATGAAAATGCACCAGAGTTAAACCACCTACCAATTTAGCTCTTTCCAGTTCCTGCTCATCAGAGTCTTTAAAATCAATATCCTGAGAAATATAGAAATGGTATAGTCATGTATAGAATATTTAACACAGAGAATAAATATTTATTAGGTGATATTGTGTTTGACTATAGAAAAAACTTAAGTAAAATTCAGGAAGTCTAACATGAACATTTAGAAGACCTACCATTCCTAATTAACACCGTCTTAATTGAAGTAATAGTAGAAAATTGTATTTGTATAGCTGAATATGAAGTAGTTTTATGTTTGTATTTTCTATAAACACTGCATCAGTGTGTCACGTTACTAATGCTCATAGGTCAATTTTCAGTTATAATTACAATGTACATGTATAGAATTTGCAGCATTGTGTTTATATTAATTATTGCAGATCCAGGTGGTATGCTTGGTCCCAGATGGGATTAGGCTCATTACTAAACTGTGCTCACACTCAGAAAATGTCTTCTATCCCTCTTCCATTCTAAATCCAATGCTCCTTACTTCCATTTGTTCACATTTGTATTTCTTAATAAAATTTTAATATTGTAGTTAATCATTAGATGCTATTCAATGTTGCTGCTGTTGTTGATTTTAGGATGTTACTAAACTCTTCCTCTCCTTATTGAAGGATCACTTTAAGACATTTGTCTTTGCCCACTTTGCAGGACAGGTTGGAATTCAGCTGCTTTTAGACTAATTTTTCTAAAGATTACCAAACCTTACTATAATTTTGGTATTTCTTATAGATCTTTTTGGGCTTCCCTGATGGTCCAAACAGTAAAGAATCAGCTTTCAAAGTAGGAGATGCGGGAGATGCAAGTTTGATCCCTTTCTGACCCTCTGGAGGAGGAAATGGCAACCCGCTCTGGTATTCTTGCCTGGAAAATCCCATGGACAGAGGAGCCTGGTGAACTACAGACCATAGGGTCAAAAACAGTTGGACCTGAGAGCATGTGATGAATAGATGCACAGGTCCTTTTATTGCACGAACAGAAAATATTCTAAGTATTTGTTGATAAACAATCAATAATTTTATAAATTTTTATGTTCTAAAAAATTCACATTTTACCCTCAGATGCAACTACTGCTGATGCAAAAATCTGATGTCATTCTTAATATTTTTTTGTATTGTACATAACCTTGCTTTTATTTCTGAATATTTTTAGAATTTTTCAATCTCCTCAGTGTTCTGAAATTCGACTCATTTAAGGATGAGTCTTGAAAATTTGTCTTATGTTATTCAGTGGAGACTTTCAGTATAACAACCCATATATATTTTTCCACACAGAAAATTTTTAGTATTGTTTTCCTCATTAAATCAATAATGAACCTAGTTGGTTTCTTCTCTCTCTCTCTCTCTCTCTCTCTCTTTGTATATATATATATATATATATATATATATATATATATTGTATTTTTAATTCAACATTTTTCTTTCTTTTGTATTTTTAAAACTTTACAACTTGGCTTTAGGCATTCAGTTAGTCTCTTAACTTTGTCTGTAAGATTACTCAAGCCCAGTTGGAAGGCATATGGTTTTGTCACAGAACTATTCAAAATGTGTGTACTAGCAAGATGTTCTTACTAGATAAATGGTCTTAAGCTAGTCAGCTTCTTTCTGCCTCAATTTCCTCATTTGTAAACTGGAGATAATGAGAGTATGATATAGATTTGTTGTGAGAATGAGATGAGTTAAAACTATATCAAGTTTACAGAAGAGTACCTCGTCTATTATAACCACTAAATAAACTTGGCTACATATTTTAACAAGAAGTTGGTTTTTAGCCTTCAGATCAGATCAGATCAATATCTCAGTCATGTCCGACTCTTTGTGACCCCATGAATCACAGCACGCCAGGCCTCCCTGTCCATCATCAACTCCCAGACTTCACTCAAACTCACGTCCATCGAGTCAGTGATGCCATCCAGCCATCTCATCCTCTGTCGTCCCCTTCTCCTCTTGCCCCCAATCCCTCCCAGCATCAGACTCTTTTCCAATGAGTCAACTTTTCGCATGAGGTGGCCAAAGTACTGGAGTTTCAGCTTTAGCATCATTCCTTCCAAAGAAATCCCAGGGCTGATCTCCTTCAGAATGGACTGGTTGGATCTCCTTGCAGTCCAAGGGACTCTCAAGAGTCTTCTCCAACACCACAGTTCAAAAGCATCAATTCTTTGGCCCTCAGCCTTCTTCACAGTCCAACTCTCACATCCATATATGACCACAGGAAAAATTATAGCCTTGACTAGACGAACCTTTGTTGGCAAAGTAATGTCTCTGCTTTTGAATATGTTATCTAGGTTGGTCATAACTTTCCTTCCAAGGAGTAAGAGTCTTTTAATTTCATGGCTGCAGTCACCATCTGCAGTGATTTTGGAGTCCCCCAAAAATAAAAAGTCTGACACTGTTTCCCCATCTATTTCCCATGAAGTGATGGGACCAGATGCCATGATCTTTGTTTTCTGAATGTTGAGCTTTAAGCCAACTTTTTCACTCTCCACTTTCACCAAGAGGCTTTTGAGTTCCTCTTCACTTTCTGCCATAAGGGTGGTGTCATCTGCATATCTGAGGTTATTGATATTTCTCCCAGCAATCTTGATTCCAGCTTGTGTTTCTTCCAGTCCAGCATTTCTCATGATGTACTCATGTGTTATTCATACTGTTCATGGGGTTCTCAAGGCAAGAATACTGAAGTTGTTTGCCATTCCTTCTCCAGTGGACCACATTCTATCAGATCTCTCCACCATGACCCGCCCATCTTGGGTTGCCCCACAGGCATGGCTTAATTTCATTGAGTTAGACAAAGCTGTGGTCCTAGTGTGATTAGATTGACTAGTTTTCTGTGAGTATGGTTTCAGTGTGTCTGCCCTCTGATGCCCTCTTGCAACACCTACCATCTTACTTGGGTTTCTATTACCTTGGGCGTGGGGTATCTCTTCACAGCTACTCCAGCAAACCGCAGCCAGTGCTCCTTACCTTGGATGAGGGTATCTCCTCACCACAGCCCTTCCTAACCTTCAACGTGGGATAGCTCCTCTATGCCCTCCTCCACACGCACAGCCACTGCTCCTTGGATGTGGGGTTGGTCCTCCTGGCTGCCGCCCTTGGCCTCGGGCATTGGGGTAGCTCCTCCTAGCTGATGCCCCTGACCTCAGACGTGGGGTAACTCCTCTCGGCCGCTGCCTCAACCTTGGACGTGGGGTAGCTCCTCCCGGCCACCCCCCCAACCTTGAACTTGGGTAGCTCTTCTCGGCCGTTCCTTACGCAGTCGCAGCCTGGCATTCTCAGCCGCTGCCCCTGACCTCGGACGTAGGGTAACTTCTCTTGGTCGCCGCCCTTCGGGCATGGGGTCCTCCCGGCTTCTGTCCCTGACTTCGGATGTGGGGTAGCTCCTCTTGGCCGCACTTAGTGTACCGGTCACAGCCGCCGCTGCACTTAGTGCGCCGGTCGCAGCCCTATGAAAAGGCAAAAGGATAGGATACTGAAAGAGAAACTCCCCAGGACAGTAGGGGCCCAAGATGGTACTGGAGATCAGTGGAGAAATAACTCCAGAAAGAATGAAGGAATGGAGCCAAAGAAAAAACAATACCCAGCTGTGGATGTGACTGGTGATAGAAGCAAGGTATGATGCTGTAAAGAGCAATATTGCATAGAAACCTGGAATGTCAGGTCCATGAATCAAGGCAAATTGAAACTGGCCAAACAAGAGATGGCAAGAGTGAATGTAGACATTCTAGGAATCAGCGAACTAAAATGGACTGGAATGGGTGAATTTAAATCAGATGACCATTTTATCTACTACTGTGGGCAGGAATCCCTCAGAAGAAATGGAGTAGCCATCATTGGCAACAAAAGAGTCCAAAATGCAGTACTTGGGTGCAATCTCAAAACGACAGAATGATCTCTGTTCGTTTCCAAGGCAAATCATTCAATATCACAGTAATCCAAGGCTATGCCCCAACCAGTAATGCTGAAGAAGCTGAAGTTGAACGGTGCTATGAAGACCTACAAGATCTTTTAGAACTAACACCCAAAAAAAAGATGTCTTTTCATTATAGGGGACTGGAATGCAAAAGTAGGAAGTCAAGAAACACTGGGGTAACAGGCAAATCTGGCCTTGGAAAACGGAATGAAGCAGGGCAGACTAATAGAGTTTTGCCAAGAAAATGCACTGGTCATAGCAAACACACTCTTCCAATAACACAAGAGAAGACTCTACACATGGACATCACCAAATGGTCAACACCAAAATCAGATTGATTCTATTCTTTGCAGCCAAAGATGGAGAAGCTCTGTACAATCAACAAAAACAAGACCAGTAGCTGACTGTGGCTCAGATCATGAACTCCTTATTGCCAAATTCAGACTGAAATTGAAGAAAGTAGGGAAAAACCACTAGACCATTCAGATATGACCTAAATCAAATCCCTTATGATTATACAGTGGAAGTGAGAAATAGGTTTAAGGGACTAGATCTGATAGATAGAGTGCCTGATGAACTATGGAATGAAGTTCATGACATTGTACAGGAGACAGGGATCAAGACCATCCCCATGGAAAAGAAATGCAAAAAAGCAAAATGGCTGTCTGAGAAGGCCTTACAAATAGCTGTGAAAAGAAGAGAAGCAAAAAGCAAAGGAGAAAAGGAAAGATATAAGCATCTGAATGCAGAGTTCCAAAGAATAGCAAGAAGAGATAAGAAAGCCTTCCTCAGCGATCAATGCAAAGAAATAGAGGAAAACAACAGAATGGGAAAGACTAGAGATCTCTTCAAGAAAATTAGAGATACCAAGGGAACATTTCATACAAAGATGGACTCGATAAAAGACAGAAATAGTATGGACCTAACAGAAGCAGAAGATATTAAGAAGAGGTGGCAAGAATACACAGAAGAACTGTACAAAAAAGATCTTCACGACCCAGATAATCACGATGGTGTGATCACTGACTAGAGCCAGACATCCTGGAATGTGAAGTCAAGTGGGCCTTAGAAAGCATCACTACGAACAAAGCTAATGGAGGTGATGGAATTCCAGTTGAGGTATTTCAAATCCTGAAAGATGATGCTATGAAAGTGCTACACTCAATATGCCAGTACATTTGGAAAACTCAGCAGAGGCCACAGTACTGGAAAAGGTCAGTTTTCATTACAATCCCAAAGAAAGGCAATGCCAAAGAATGCTCAAAATACCACACAATTGCATTCATCTCACATGCTAGTAAAGTAATGCTCAAAATTCTCCAAGCCAGGCTTCAGCAGTACGTGAACCGTAAATTCTTGATGTTCAAGCTGGTTTTAGAAAAGGCAGAGGAACCAGAGATCAAATTGCCAACATCCGCTGGATCATGGAAAAAGCAAGAGAGTTCCAGAAAAATATCTATTTCTGCTTTTGACTATGCCAAAGCCTTTGACTGCGTGGATCACAATAAACTGTGGAAACTTCTGAAAGAGATGGGAATACCAGACCACTTGACCTGTCTCTTGAGAAATTTGTATGCAGGTCAGGAAGCAACAGTTAAAACTGGACATGGAACAATAGACTGGTTCCAAATAGGAAAAGGAGTACATCAAGGTTGTATATTATCACCCTGCTTATTTAACTTATATGCAGAGTACATCATGAGACATGCTGAGCTGGAAGAAGCACAAGCTGGAATTAAGATTGCCAGGAGAAATATCAATAACCTCAGATATGCAGATGACACCACCATTATGGCAGAAAGTGAAGAGGAACTAAAAATACTCTTGGTGAAAGTGAAAGTGGAGAGTGAAACAGTTGGCTTAAAGCTCAACATTCAGAAAACGAAGATCATGGCATCCAGTCCCAGCACTTCAAGGGAAATAGATGAGAAAACAGTGGAAACAGTGTCAGACTTTATTTTTCTGGGCTCCAAAATCACTGCAGATGGTGATTGCAGCCATGAAATTAAAAGACGCTTACTCCTTGGAAGGAAAGTTATGACCAACCTAGATAGCCTATACAAAAGCAGAGACATTACTTTGCCAAAAAAGTTTCGTCTAGTCAAGGCTATGGTTTTTCCTGTGGTCATGTATGGATGTGAGAGTTGGACTGTGAAGAAGGCTGAGCGCCGAAGAACTGATGCTTTTGAATTGTGGTGTTGGAGAAGACTCTTGAGAGTCCCTCGAGCTGCAAGGAGATCCAACTAGTCCATTCTGAAGAAGATCAGCCCCGGGATTTCTTTGGAGGGAATGATGCTGAAGCTGAAACTCCAGTACTTTGGCCACCTCATGAGAAGTGTTGACTCGTTGGAAAAGATTCTTATGCTGGGAGGGATTGGGGGCAGGAGGAGAAGGGGGCGACAGAGGATGAGATGGCTGGATGGCATCACTGACTCGATGGATGTGAGTCTGAGTGAACTCCGAGAGTTGGTGATGGACAGGGAGGCCTGGCGTGCTGCGATTCATGGGGTCGCAAAGAGTTGGACACGACTGAGCGACTGAACTGAACTAATGTGTTATTCAGTTTACTCAATATTTTCTTTTTCAAAAATCAAGAAAGTTTTACTTGCTCCCTTTGTTCTTTACTTTGTTACAGACAGTTCTGTTTTTAAATGTGTATTTTAGACCAACCTAATCTTTAAACAGAAGAGCCTGGAGGGCTACAGTCCATAGAGTTCCAAAAGTCAGACATGACTGCACCACTAACAGCAATATTCTTTCCATAGACGTGTATTAGAGAGTAGTGTATGATTGTGTTATGGTTGTTACTTTTAATGTTTTTGTCCTGAATTACCTAGTCTTTTTTCACGTCCTTGTTGTTTTATATACATAAAATTTTTTGTATGGATGTTTCAATTTTATGAAGAAGACCATGTCATTTAATATCAGGTATTGACACAGGTTTGGCTCTTTAAGTCTGTTTCCTCAAGAAGTGATTTCCTTGTAGAGAAGACTAAGACTGATGAGCTTCTTCACCTAAGAGGTTGGTTGTGGGCAGGACACTACCCTGAAGAGTGCCTGAACATAGCATGACTGCCAGAGTTCAGAAACTCTGCTCTTTGATTGCGAGAGGCAATGGCACCCCACTCCAGTACTGTTGCCTGGAAAATCCCATGGATGGAGGAGCCTGGTGGGCTACAGTCCATGGGGTCGCTAAGAGTCAGACACGACTGAGTGACTTCACATTCACTTTCCACTTTCATGCATTGGAGAAGGAAATGGCAACCCACTCCAGTATTCTTGCCTGGAGAATCCCAGGGACGGGGGAGCCTGATGGGTTCCCGTCTATGGGGGTCGCACAGAGTCGGACACGACTGAAGCGACTTGGCAGCAGCACCAGCAGCAGCTCTTTGATCACAAATGAAGTCAAGGTGGTCTTACATGTTTCTAAACTTTTCCTCTCAGAAGCTATGACTTCTTTGTCTTGGGCTCCAGCACCCACACTTGAAGCTACCCATGACCTATCTGTCAAGTAATTTAAGGAGTGGGTCTTAGTTATAAATCTGGGCATGAGAGTGCTCCCTGTGCTTTGTATGTAGGGTAAGAGGATGAAAGAAAGGAAGCTCAGGCCAACTGAGATGTTTTCATTAAAGTGGGGCAAAAAATTACCTAGACAGTACTTTATTCTCATCTTCCACTCTTTGAATTTACTGATCCTGAACTTAAGGCTTGTTTGAGGTTGCTTGGGAAGAAAACTTTATGTCTGTTGTTTGCAGGTGCTGGTTGCTTTCCTCTTTTATCTTCCTAAATCCAGCACAAGCTAGTTTTCTATATTCAAGGAATTTTCTGATTGAATGTTATATAATTTTTTGGCATATAATGATTGCACTATTTTATTATTTTAATATAAGAACTCATTATCTGAGGATAATAAGTTCCAGGAAAAAAAGTCACTCAAAGTAAATCCAACTAAAGCAAAGATTAAAATCTTATGTGAAGGGAAAACCTTCACATAAGACTTAGAAGATTAACTTAAAAATAAATAAATAAATAAATCTTGTCAAGATCCCTTGTAATTTTTTAATGGTGGTTATCATTTTCTTATTACCTGTTTTGTATTATTTTGCACTTGATTCTAGTAGTTGCAGTTCTCTGACATCACTCCCATTTCTTTCATGAATTTTTGCATCTTTCTTCAGATTTCAGTTTTGATTGTTAAAACCATGCATTTTTATTATATTGTGGGATGTTTGAAATAAAGGATTTTGAAGGAGAAAATAGCTGGAGCAATTTTGATGTGATAGAGAACACATCAAAATTGTGTAAAGATAAAGAACAGCTGCTACTAAA
Source organism: Bison bison bison (assembly GCF_000754665.1). NCBI lineage: Eukaryota > Metazoa > Chordata > Mammalia > Artiodactyla > Bovidae > Bison > Bison bison. Next base: position 1,015,611 of record NW_011494929.1, read on the forward strand.
TAGGAAGAAATATCCGTGGTCATACTATAAGTGGTCCTTTTGTAATGATAATTTTAGTTTCCATATGCAGCCTCATGGGGTCTCCACCACCTGAATACTCTGAGAAAGAGAACACTGCCATATATACTCTATCAATTCAACAGAATGAATAAAAAGGCTTTTGCAATTTTTGTTGTCCATTTTATTTTTTGTTTTGAATTTTTGAACTTTTTTCTACAGAACAAACTCTGCTTTCTGGATTCTATAAAAATCAGTATCTCAAATATTTACTAGCTAAATTGCCAATTGTATTTAAATCTTAATAAGTATTCTTTGCTTATTATCCTTTTTTATACTATTTCAAATTAAATAAATAATAAGTATTCAATATAAGAATTCGGAGGTAAATTCTTAAGATAGTAGTTTGTAAATTTAATGAGGTAATCAAACATTAATGTTCACTCTATTAATATGTAATTTCTATCTATTACTGATAAATATACATACACATTTTTTATGCTCACTGTCTTCACTGGCAGAAGGAAAAACACTAAGATGCTGTTTTTTGAAAAAGAATCC
>NW_011494929.1:1016268-1026733 GCF_000754665.1 Bison bison bison
GTATTTCCTCAACATGAGCTCTTTTAAATAGAGTAAGGCTTGAATGGGGACATAGTAGAAACAGTGATAGATTTCATTTTCTTGGGCTTCAAAATCACTGCAGATGGTACTGCAGCCATGAAATTAAAAGACGCTTACTCCTTGGAAGAAAAGTCATGATCAACCTAGACAGCATATTAAAAAGCAGAGCCATTACTTTGCCAACAAATGTCTAGTCAATACTATGGTTTTTCCAGTAGTCATGTATGGATGTGAGAGTTGGACTATAAAGAAAGCTGAGCGCTGAAGAATTGATACTTTTCAACTGTGGTGTTGGAGAAGACTTTTGAGAGTCCCTTGGACTCCAAGGAGACCCAACCAGTCCGTCCTAAAGGAAATCAGTACTGAATATTCATTGGAAGGACTGATGCTGAAGCTGAAACTTCAATATTTTGGCCACTTGATGTGAAGAACTGACTCATTGGAAAAGACCCTGATGCTGGGAAAGATTGAAGGCAGGAGGAGAAGGGGATGACAGAGAATGAGATGGTTGAATGGCATCACCATTCAATGGATGTGAGTGTGAGTAAACTCCAGGCATTGGTGATGGACAGGGAGGCCTGACATGCTGCTGTCCATGGGGTCGCAAAGAATCAGATATGCTTGAGTGACTGAACTGAACTGAAGGCTTGAATGATTGTTCCTTTCTACACAAAACACATTATAAAACTTTCTAATTTTTGTGCTGGTTGTTAGGTATTTTCAGGAGATGTGGGACAAAACTGCACTATCTCTTTTTGTTAAACTCTTTTTAGTTATTTCTTGAATAACTAAATAACTAAATAAGTTATGATTGAAATATATCTTGTTCCTATCTACAGGTGTTCTCTGCTTACATATTTGTAAGAGTGCAGTAAAGATCTTAGTTTAGCTACTGTATTTTTAAAAGCTATAATACTTTTACATAGATGAAATTTTTTCATATATAATCCAGGGTCTTTCCTGGTATAAACCCATAGTCAACTGATACCAAATATTATTCTTTCATGGTGCAATACACAGTAAAATTTCTCTGATACCTACAGTATATTTAAAACTTGATAAATTACCTCTGTTATTCCTGAAACAAACTTATCCTATTAATAAAATATCTGCAAATGATTTAAACTAAAATATTTTATCATATTAACAGTTTCAGTAATTATTACCAAAGACTGACTAGAAGTAAAATATAATTTGAGTTTGAATCTTCATTAATCTACTTAATATTATTCATAAGTAATTCTCACCTATGAGCACTGTATAAGATATGGAGTATAAATGTTCAGTTCAGTTCAGTCGCTCAGTCGTCTCCAACTCTTTGCGACCCCATGAACCGCAGCATGCCAGGCCTCCCTGTCCATCACCAAGTCCCAGAGTCCACCCAAACCCATGTCCATTAAGTCAGTGATTCCATCCAACCATCTCATTCTCTGTATAAATGTTAAGTCTCCTCATTTCCTATAAAATTCCAGTTTGATTGTGTTCATCCTTGCAGTAGAGAAGAAACTGAAGTAATAGTCTTATTCATTAACTTAGATGAGAAAGTGATTGATTGATTGCTTAATATTTAAGCTGTTCTTCCATGTGCATTGAATTAACTCCTCTACTGATAGGGTAACTGTCACGCATAATGCTTAGACAGCTTAAATAACAAATTATTTCATTAAAAGAACTGCAGTATCATCATTGTTATTTGTTATTCATACAAATTATGCTAATGATTACCATGTCATATTTTAAGATGTTTAAATGGAATCCTTTAAAATTAAGCAATAATTTTAGGACTATAAAGTAATGTACTAAGATATCCCACTTGCAAAATAGGGATTATGTGAGCTATGATTTTAGAAAACGACCTTTAATGATAACTGTATGTCTCACTTGTTTATGTGTCCTAGATATTTTATTATGTACATACATCAAATATTTATATAAATAAATATATGCTTGGATACTAAATATATCCACATCTATTTGATGTCATTTATTTATGATGATTCATAAATGATAAGGCTTTCATCCTTTTTTCTTTCTTAATTTATGGGCTTAATTCTTAACTGTACTAAGTGTTATTCAGATCTGGACTAGCAGAAGTCAGTGGAGAGGCAGAAATTTATAGTTCTTGTATTTATTGTGTACTAAGATAAGTGAAAACTCATATTCTTGAATTTCCAGGTGTTCAGTTAGTTTTCTGTCAAAAGGAATATAGCAAATTTACAGGCACTATTAGACAAGAGCAGACTAATTCATTTCAACTTTTGTTCAAGGGATGCTTTTTGCAAAACACTGTATGAGACACTGTGGGGTACACAGGAAATGGAAACCTATCATTCTTCTCTAGGTCTTTATTATTTCCGATGGAGAGAATGATACAGTAATTAAGCAGAGAATAATTCAGAACAAAATAAAATATGTATCATAAAAGTTATATATAAATCATCATAACAGCTTTAAAAGGAGGAATCATAGTCTATTGTAAGGAATCAAGAGAATATTCACAAAGATGTGTGTTTTTAAGAGGAACTTAAAGGATATTAAATGATGACCTTATAGAATATCAATGTAAAGGACTGATTTTGACAGAAACAGTATCTCCAGAGTCCATACTCATATCACTAAGCCAAGGGGAAAAAATGGCAAAGGAAACTAGAAAGGATAGGGAATAGTAATTTATAATGTTTAAAACATACATCACCAAACTGTATTTATGAACAGAGCAAGAAACACCAACTAGTTTGTTATTATCATAGTACATTTGTGGAAATCAGTTTTGAAGTAAAAATTAATATATGTAGCAAAGTTCTGTATCAGCAAAAACACACATTAGAAAGTATCCAATAATACAACAGAAGGATCATGGAGCAAAGATTTAGAAGATGATGTTTCTCTTCTATTCCTCAGTGGCAACCTCTGTACGTTGGAAGAAACTAGAAAAAGTCATGTAGACTAGCTACAGCTACCACAGTTTTACATACACCTTTTTAAATAACTATTCTGAGACAACCATTTAAGTAGTGGTTTTTTCTATATCATGAGTCAACATCTTCCAAACAATGTGTTTCAATGTCTGTCATCATAATGATATTCAAGAAGTTCTTAAATTATAGCTTATTGTGCACACTTTCAGGTAATTAATATTCAGAACATTATGATTTAGTTAATTATTTCTGAAAACAGCACATATTAATGTATAACATAATCTTGTATTTTCTTGAAGTCAAAGAACACTACAAAATAATGTTACTGACTTTTTAGAGTAGTTTTAACAACAATCAGATTGAAAAGAAAAAAAATCTGGGACCTCAGAGTAAAATAATGTTTTATACAGGATATGTTTGCTCTACTAGTATTCCTTGGTCCTACTATTCTTAGATGTCATGACCCTTTTATTTCCTATTCACCGCATGCATTATATTTAATATGCTACATTGTGACTTTATTTGAATTCATTAAACCATACAATTAACTGCATATATTAATACTTTTGCCTGCCTTTTTTCCCAAAATGATTCTCAAGAGATTTATATGTTAAAAGCAAATGAAGTGTCCTTGAGAAAGTTTCAGTACCTGGGCCTTAGTAAATATTATAAAAACAATAATTTCTTCATAAGTATGGGGAACCTGTTCCAAAAAGCCTGAAGAATATGAATTAAATGTTCTCTGGGAAAAATGGAGAAGGTTAAAATTCATCATTTTAACTGATATCCTTTCTACAGGAAAATAAGCAATGCAAAGAATACCAAACAGTTTTATTTTTGTATGTCTTTTAGGAGGAAAATCATTTAATTCTTTCAATTGCAAATAAATTTAATATAATAATTATTGATTTTATATTTAATTGCCCTTAATGAGATATATTTGAGTTTAAAAAACATTAAATGAAAATAATTTATCATCTTTCTTTTAAATGCAGTGCAACCCATGAATTGCAATTTTAACTATATCATGTCAGATGTGCTAAAACTCATATTTTGATTAGGCTTGAGCCTGTCTTTCAGGAGTACAAGGAATAGAATTTACTTCAATCACAAACTCAAAATATCAATGTTCTCTCGGGAGTATGAAGTCAGGTTTTTGTTTTTTTGTTTTGTTTTGTTTTTTTAAACTTCAATTATTCTTATCTTTTAGCTACCTGGTGGGTTACAGTCCATGGCATTGCAAAAAATCAGACAAGACTGAGCCACTGACCACACACAAAGTCAAAGAAAGATTAAGGTCATCATCATTCTGCTAGTTGCTTAGGAGAAAAAAAAAGAGAGAGAGAGACAAAAATAGTAATAGTAAAGTATGACACCAAGATAAAATATTTTTCTTAGGTTCCAACCTTCGTCTGACTAATGGCATGCCAAAGATTGTTCCTGTAAGAGAGTTGCTCTGGCTTTATTCCTTTTACTTAGAAGAGAAATAGAATTGTCCTCACCCAGAGACTAAATATTGCACTGCAGACCAAGAGAAGTCCAAGAATCGGTGTACTGAATGGGCATTTTTGTTGTGTTTGCTCGTCTTCTTGCTTACTTTCTCAATGTAGTCACCAAAGGGCTCTTGGGGAGGCCCATGAACTGTGACTCTAGAACAAAAGAACATACATTTTCTGAAAATAGCTATTAAAAGGGATGTGACCTTAAGGGGTATTAATGTAAAATCTTTGATTTTGTTTAAATATGGGGGGCTTGCTTTGGGAGCTTGTAAGACCTGGAAGAGGAATCTAGACAGCAGGGCTGACGTAAGGGCCCAAGGATACAGAATCCCCTTCGCATCAGTTAACCAAACTGAGTTGTAGGATTATTTAAGGGTGAAAGAAAAACTGGAGGCTTGGTTTTTCCTGAAGTATCTTTGTGTATGTGAGTGAGAGAAAGAGAGAATTGAGAGAACAACCTTATTTTGATACTTGGCCAAAATCCAAATTGGGTCCCAAGGGCTAAGGTTGGCTAGGAAGTACTGAAGCAAAGGTTGGGCTGCACGGATGCTCAGGAGAAGAATCTTCAGTTTTACTTGTGGACATTCACTGTAAAAACATTCCCAATGCCTATTTTATCCCCATATTTCTTCATCTTTCCCAGTATTTTTCTATCTAGCCTTTCATATCTTCTGTGATACCTCAACATTTATGAGAAATGGAATCCACATATTAAAATGCCAAATGGAGCATGTAAACCTAATCTTTTTCTAATCTTAGTTTTAAACCTTAGACTTGTTTTCCAGATATGACTATGATGTAAATACTAATTAGTCCATTATGAACCGTGTCATACTGTAAAGTTTTTTAGCCTCTCTGATTTTCTCATTTGTAAAATGAGCATAATCATCTATCAAAATGTTATTGGAATGATTAAATAACACATAATAAACTACCTAAAGTCAGAAATTAGGCTTCCCAAGTGGTGCTAGTGGTAAAGAACCCACCTACTAATGCAGGAGACATGAAAGATTCAGGTTGGATCCTTGCATCCTCTGGAGGAGGACATGGCAACCCACTCCAGTGTTCCTGCCTGGAGAATCCCCATGGATAGAGGAGCCAGGTGGGTTACAATCCATATGGTTGCAAAGAGTCGGACATGACTGAAGCAACTTGGAAGCACACATGCAAGGTCAGAAATAAATAAATAATTATTATCAACAAATGTAAAGCTTCAGCCATATTCTCTTAATCTTGCACTTCTTTAATTCTGCAGCTTGCTAGGAAACCCCACTGTATATTTTCAGTTTTAGTGATATTTGGAGTGTATAACCATGGCACAGTCCATTTTTATGTTTATCTTAGAAAATTTGGCACTGTAGCTGCTGCCCTTTGCTGTGGGGGCATATTATTTTACTCCAGTGCTGGGGAACAGAGAAGTGGGGTCAATAAAATCTTCTTACCTCTCTCAAACTACTTACCATTATGAGCAATTAATTATTACTCCTGGAAGTTTTCATATTGTTTCCACTGGACATGAAAATGGCATAAAATATGATGTTTTAACTAATAAGAAGTCTAAATAAATATACATCAGATCAGATCAGATCAGATCAGTCGCTCAGTCGTGTCCGACTTTTTGCGACCCCATGAATCACAGCATGCCAGTCCTCCCTGTCCATCACCAACTCCCAGAGTTCACTGAGACTCACATCCATCGAGTCAGTGATGCCATCCAGCCACCTCATCCTCTGTCATCCCCTTCTCCTCCTGCCCCCAATCCCTCCCAGCATCAGAGTCTTTTCCAATGAGTCAACACTTCTCATGAGGTGGCCAAGTTACTGGAGTTTCAGCTTTAGCATCATTCCTTCCAAAGAAATCCCAGGGCTGATCTCCTTCAGAATAATTGGTTGGATCTCCTTGCTGTCCAAGGGACTCTCAAGAGTCTTCTCCAACACCACAGTTCAAAAGCATCAATTCTTCGGCTCTCAGCCTTCTTCACAGTCCAACTCTCACATCCATACATGACCACAGGAAAAACCATAGCCTTGACTAGATGAACCTTTGTTGGCAAAGTAATGTCTCTGCTTTTGAATATGTTATCTAGGTTGGTCATAATTTTCTTGCAAGGAGTAAGCGTCTTTTAATTTCATGGCTGCAGTCACCATCAGGCAACATATATTAGCTCCTCCTATAAACATATTTATAATTTTTATTTTATTAGAAATTGAAGTGGTCTCAGTTACTGATATTATTTAAGTAATTTTTGCTATTGTGAGAGATTATTATCTTAAAGATACTGAAGTACAATTATATTATATATATTTTAGCAAATTAGCTTTTACATTTAATCTAATAAAGGGAAAATTAATCATTATATGTTTGGTACTCAGTAGTGCATATCCTAGGCCTTTCCCTGGTGGCTCAGAGGGCAAAGCATCAGCCTGCAATGCAGGATACCTGGGTTCAACCCCTGGGTCAGGAAGATCCCCTGGAGAAGGAAATGGCAACTCACTCCAGTACTCTTGCCTGGAAAATCTCATGGACAGAGAAGCCTGGTAGACTACAGTCCATGCGATCACAAAGAGTCGGACACGACTGAGCAGACAGTAGGACTGATATCCCAGTGCATATCCTTTGGTCATTATTTTTTGTTCAGTTGCTAAATCCTGTCCAATTCTTTGCAACTCCATGGACTACAGCATGCCAGGCTTCCCTGTCCTTCACTATCTCCCAGAGTTTTCTCAAACTCATGTCCATTGAGTCAGTGATGCCATCCAACCATCTCATCCTCTGTCGTCCCCTTCTCCTCCTGCCCTCAAACTTGCCCAGCATCAGGGTCTTTTCAAATGAGTCAGCTGTTCACACCAGGTGGCCAAAGTATTGGAGCTTCAGTTTCAGCATCAGTCCTTCCAATGAATATTCAGGGTGATTTCCTGGTTTGATCTCCCTGCTGTCAAAGGGACTCTCCTTTGTTCATACAACCATTATTCTTAAAGTTCTTTTTTTGTTGTTGTTATCACTGTATCTATTTAACTCAGTTGATTAGCACATGCTGCTAATGAAGTTGAGGGCATGAGTGACATGTGCGTTCAGGCCAGTTAGTTTTACTCTATCCACAGACCATAATCCTAACCTAAGGCAAATTGTACTAAAATTGAATGTCCTTCAATACAAGGCAGTCAGCCCAGGGATATATGTGATTTTCTTATCCAAACTGGAAAAATAATTTAGTTTCCATGTCTGAACAAGTTAAATCACTGTAGTTATACATAAACATACCACATTGTTATTTTCTTAAATTACATATTCATGTATATGTTCTTTCTTCTCAGATTCTTTTGAAACAAATAGTTCACTGATATTTGCATGCTTTTTTTTTTAAAATTATCCCTTGCATATGTTATACTCTGAATCACAGAGAGATGAATAGTAGTTCCCACTCTGAGTATCCTAGTTGCCATTACAATTATCATTTTACAAAAATAATTTCAACTTTCATGTTATTCTCCATGAGTCCACAAATATTATTTGACCATTCTGTTTTAGCATTAATTTTGATTGATGACTTTATCATTGCAGTTATTTTTTTTAGCCATATTTATGAACCTGGCTAAAGGGTCTTGAGTCCTTAGAACTCCACATGTACATAGTGCCATTCAGTCAGTTCAGTTCAGTCGCTCAGTCGTGTCCGACTCCTTCCGACACCATGAATCGCAGCATGCCAGGCCTCCCTGTCCACCACCAACTCCCGGAGTTCACTCAAACTCAAGTCCATCGAATCAGTGATGCCATCCAGCCATCTCATCCTCTGTCGTCCCCTTCTCCTCCTGCCCTCAATCCCTCCCAGCATCAGGGTCTTTTCCAGTGAGTAAACTCTTCACATGAGGTGAACAAAGTATTGGAGTTTCAGCTTCAGCATAAGTCCTTCCAAAGAAATCCCAGGGCTGATCTCCTTTAAGATGGACTGGTTGGATCTCCTTGCAGTCCAAGGGACTCTTAAGAGTCTTCTCCAATATCACAGTTTAAAAGCATCAATTCTTCGGCACTCAGCTGTCTTCACAGTCCCAACATGGTCTCACACCCATACATGACCACTGGAAAAACCATAGCCTTGACTAGACAGACCTTTGTTGGCAAAGTAATATCTCTGCTTTTCAATATACTATCTAGGTTGGTCATAACTTTCTTTCCAAGGAGTAAGCATCTTTTAATTTCATGACTGCAATCACCATCTGCAGTGAGTTTGGAGCCCCCAAAAATAAATTCTAACACTGTTTCCACTGTTTCCCAATCTATTTCCCATGAAGTGATGGGACCAGATGCCGTGGTCTTAGTTTTCTGAATAGTGAGCTTTAAGACAATTTTTACAATCTCTTCTGCCACTTTCATCAACAGGTTTTTTAGTTCCTCTTCACTTTCTGCCATAAGGGTGGTGTCATCTGCATATCTGAGGTTATTGATATTTCTCCTGGCAGTCTTAATTCCAGCTTGTGCTTCTTCCAGCCCAGCGTTTTTCATGATGTAGTCTGCATATAAGTTAAATAAGCAGGGTGACAATATACAGCCTTGATGTACTCCTTTTCCTATTTGGAACCAGTCTGTTCTTCCATGTCCAGTTCTAACTGTTACTTCCTGACCTGCATACAGGTTTCTCAAGAGGCAGGTCAAGCGGTGTGCTATTCCCATCTCTTGAAGGATTTCCCACAGTTTATCGTGATCCACACAGTCAAAGGCTTTGGCATAGTCCATAAGCAGAAATAGATGTTTTTCTGGAACTCTCTTGTTTTTTCGATGATCCAGTGGATGTTGGCAATTTGGTCTCTGGTTCCTCTGCCTTTTCTAAAACCAGCTTGAACATCTGGAAGTTCACAGTTCACATATTGCTGAAGCCTGGCTTGGGGAATTTTGAGCATTACTTTACTAGCATGTGAGATGAGTGCCATTGTGTGGTAGTTTGAGCATTCTTTGGCATTGCCTTTCTTTGGGATTGGAATGAAAACTGACCTTTTCCAGTCCTGTGGCCATTGCTGAGTTTTCCAAATCTGCTGGCTTATTGAGTGTGGCACTTTCACAGCATCATCTTTCAGGATTTGAAAGAGTTCAACTGGAATTCCATCGCCTCCACTAGCTTTGTTCGTAGTGATGCTTTCTAAGGCCCACTTAACTTCACATCCCAGGATGTCTGGCTCTAGGTGAGTGATTATCTGGGTCATGAAGATCTTTTTTGTACAGTTCTCCTATGTATTCTTGCCGCCTCTTCTTACTATCTTCTGCTTCTGTTAGGTCCATACCATTTCTGTCCTTTATCGAGCCCATATTTGCATGAAATGTTCCCTTGGTATCTTTAATTTTCTTGAAGAGATCTCTAGTCTTTCCCATTCTGTTGTTTTCCTCTATTTCTTTGCATTGATCGCTGAGGAAGGTTTTCTTATCTCTCCTTTCTATTCTTTGGACCTCTGCATTCAGATGCTTATATCTTTCCTTTTCTCCTTTGCTTTTTGCTTCTCTTCTTTTCACAGCTATTAGTAAGGCCTCCTCAGACAGCCATTTTGCTTTTTTGCAGTTTTTTTTTCCCCCATGGGGATGGTCTTGATCCCTGACTCCTGTACAATGTCACAAACCTCTGTTCATAGTTCATCAGGCACCCTGTCTATCAGATCTAGTCCCTTAAATCTATTTCTCTCTTCCACTGTATAATCATAAGGGATTTTATTTAGGTCATACCTGAATGGTCTAGTAGTTTTCCCCACTTTCTTCAATTTAAGTCTGAATTTGGCAATAAGGAGTTCATGATCTGAGCCACAGTCAGCTCCTGGTCTTGTTTTTGCTGACTGTATAGAGCTTCTCCATCTTTGGCTGCAAAGAATAGAATCAATCTGATTTCAGTGTTGACCATCTGATGATGTCCATGTGTAGAGTCTTCTCTTGTGTTGTTGGAAGAGGGTGTTTGCTATGACCAGTGCATTCATAGGCTTGGATTACTGTGATATTGAATGGTTTGCCTTGGAAATGAACAGAGATCATTCTATCATTTTTGAGATTTCA
>NW_011494929.1:1026994-1031196 GCF_000754665.1 Bison bison bison
GACCTAACATTCCAGGTTCCTATGCAATATTGTTCTTTACAGCATTGGACCTTGCTTCTATCACCAGTCACATCCACAACTGGGTATTGTTTTTGCTTTGGCTCCATCCCTTCATTCTTTCTGGAGTTATATCTCTACTGATCCCCAGTAGCATATTGGGCACCTACCATCCCAGGGAGTTCCCCTTTCAGTATCTTATCATTCTGCCTTTTCATACTGTTCATGGGGTTCTCAAGGCAAGAATACTGAAGTGGTTTGCCATTCCCTTCTCCAGTGGACCACATTCTGTCAGACCTCTCCACCATGACCCTCCCGTCTTGGGTTGCCCCACATAGTTTGGCTTAGTTTGATTGAGTTAGACAAGGCTGTGGTCCATGTGATCAGATTGGCTAGTTTTCTGTGAGTATGGTTTCAGTGTGTCTGCCCCTTGATGTTCTCTCACAACACCTAGCATCTTACTTGGTTAAATAAGTAATCCTACCATTGGTTAGTCCCTAAAAATGTAGCTGAACATTTTAAAACAGCTTATAAATCATTACAATTAACAACTTTCAAACTGCCCATCCAAAGCAACTCGCTTGATATGCCATCTGTTATTTTTCCTTTAAAACCCTCTAGTCTGTTTATCTAAGGCAGCCATTTAACATTTAAAATGATGTTCTTTTTTAAGGTATGTGATGGGCTGCTGAAGACAATCTTTTGTTTTAATTATCAACAATTTCTTTGATACGATATAATTTTTGCAGTGCTCAGGGCCTTTTACAAATCAAAAGGAATTCAACTAAAACAGTAATTAATGTCAAATGACTAGTCACAAAAGGCCCCATTTAATTAAAAAGTTCTAATCTTTGATTAAACCTCATCACACATTCTCTTGATTGCAAACTGTTGTCTGAAAAAGGAATGTAATTGGGTACATAGTCTCTTGTCTTTCTAAAATGACACCTGCAAATTATGTGCATGGCTTGTTTAAATTTGAAAATGATTCTTGTTATATTTTTATATTGACTGTTTTTCTCCTTTTGCCACTATAACGAAGCCTCCTCTTTTGTTAAATACATCAGCTAAAAAAAAAATCAAATAAATTTATGTATGATTTTTTGTAAAACAATTAATAAGAATGTTTTGGACATTTTTCTTTTGAAGTTCAAATTAAAATAAACTTTATTCTTATAAAATCAATAGAAAAGTGAGAAAATGTAATTTTGGGTCAAATAGTTATGATATATTTTGTGCTTACATTTAGAAATATTTAAAAATCTAAGTGATTTTTTTTAAAAGTTCCCGTTTTTTTAATACTTCTCACATTCTATTTTCTGTTTTATTACATATTGAAATCACTGATTACTAATTCAGATTTATATATTGCTTTTCATTACATTTATTTATTTTGTGATCATATTGTTAGATTTAATCCAGTTCAGTTCAGTCACTTAGTCTTGTCCCACTCTTTGAGACCCCATGGACTGCAGCACACCAGGCCTCCCTGTCTATCACCAACTCCCAGAGTTTATTCAAACTCATGTCCATTGAGTCAGTGATGCCATCTAACCATCTCATCCTCTGTTGTTCCTTTATAGATTTAATTATAGTTATATAGATTTAATTATGGTTATAGAACTATAGATTTAATTATCATTCTCCTATTCTGGGTTTGATCTCTTGATTGGGAAGATTCCCTGGAGAAGAGAATGGCTCCCCACTCAAGTATTCTGGCCTGGAGAATTCCATGGACAGAGGAACCTAGCAGGCTACAGTCCATGGGGTTGCAAAGAGTCAGACAAGACTGAGCAACTTTCACTTGTTCACTTATTTGGAATAGAAAATGTACTATGTTAATTAGATCATTAAAAAATAAGGATGGGTGATTCCCTGGTGGTCCAGCAGTTAGAACTTGGTGCTTTCACTGTTGGGCCCAGGTTTTATTCCTGAGTTCAATCCCTGGCCAGGGAACTAAGAATCACAAGACATGTGGTGTGGCAAAAAAAAAAAAAAAATCAATGATTTTGGTAAAGTTTCAGGACACAAAATTAATGCACAAAATTATCTTATATTTCTATATACTAACAGCAAAAGGTCAGAAAGAGAAATCGAGGAAACAACCCCATTACTATTTCATCAAAAGAATAAAATTCCTAGGAATAAACCTACCTAACAAGGCAAAAGACCTGTACTCAGAAAACTAAAAGATACTGATGAAAGGAATCAAAGATGACACAAATAGATGGAGAAATATACCATGTTCATGGATCGGAAGAATCAATACAGTGAAAATGAGTATACTACCCAAAGCAATCTACAGAATCAGTGCAGTATCTATCAAATTACCAATGGCATTTAACATAGAATTATAAAATAATGGTTTAATCACAATTAATATTATTCCCTGTGATATAAAGTCAGACCTTGTTGTTTATCATCCTATATATAATATTTTGCATATGCTAATCCTAAATCCCAGTTTGTTTCTCCCCAACCCTCCTCACCCTTGACAATCACAAATCTGTTCTCTGAATCTGTGAGTTTATTTCTGTTTCATAGATATGTTCATTTGTGTCATAGTTTCGATTCCACATACAAGTGGCATGATATGATATTTGCCTTTCTGACTTACTTCATTTAGTATGATAATATCAAGGCCTACTCATGTTTCATTACTTTATTCTTTTTAATGATGGAGTAATATTTTATTATATATATATATACACACACATATATGTGTGTATATACATATATATATGCACAAAAATTTCACTATATACAAATCTTCAAGTTGCAAACTCAAAGATGGAAATGTGCATTTGCATGCCCAATCCCGTAAATTAGTTCATGTGTCTGGTGTACATTGTAATGCGCATGTATCCTCTACAAGTGACCATGCTTTTGTCTGTAGTGTTGTATGGAGCAGCAATCCCCAAACTTTTTAGCTCCAGGGATCAGTTTCATGGAAGACAATTTTTCCACAGGATAGTGAGGGGATGGTTCATGTGGGAAACTTCACTGGACCATCTAACTCCTGCTGTGCACCCTGGTTCCTAACCAGCTGTGGGGTTTGGGGACACTGGTAGGGAGTGCAGTAGTACAGTATTTTTTTTTTTTTTCCCAAGTCCAGGATGTCTGGAAGCAAATATAAAAGCAACAGTGATGTAGCTAGTACTGCTAAGAAGTGCCAAGGGATAACAATGGAAACAAAGGTGAAAATGAGTGGAACAAGGTGAAAAAGTAGTAGATGTCACTTGGCCTTATAACATGAATCATTCAACCAATGTCAGGATTCCAAAGAACAAGAACAAAATCATTGTGACAGTGATGTTGACGATAATATTGAAGAAGCATTGGAAAGTGACGTAGGAGATGGAAAAACTTCTCAATGTGTCAATGCAGGATCAGCATCAAGTCACACTTAGTTTAATGCTAAACTAAAAATCTATATGAAGACTTGAAAAAGAAACACAGGACAGAATCAGAAGGTTTATCTTTTAATGCTAGCCATGATTGATTTCACTGGTTCAAGACTACAGCCAATCTTCATAATATTAGAGTATTGATAGGTAGTGAGGAAGCAATTTAAGATATGGTAACTGCCTGGGAATTTACTGAAACACTTTGACCAAATATTGATGAAGGTGCATCTTTACCCAGGGAGGTTTTTAATGTGGATAAGACAAGACTGTACTAGAAGAGGATACCAGACCAATGTTACATCAGTGCAGTTCAGTTCAGTTCAGTTGCTCAGTCGTGTCCGACTTTTTGGATCCCATGAATTGCAGCACGCCAGGCCTCCTTGTCCATCACCAACTCCAGGAGTTCACTCAAATTCATGTCCATCGAATTAGGGATGCCATCCAGCCATCTCATCCTCTGTCGTCCCCTTCTCCTCTTGCCCCCAATCCCTCCAAGCATAGGGTCTTTTCCACTGAGTTAACTCTTCACATGAGGCGGCCAAAGTACTGGAGTTTCAGCTTTAGCATCATTCCTTCCAAAGAAATCCCAGGGCTGATCTCCTTCAGAATGGACTGATTGGATCTCCTTGTAGTCCAAGGGACTCTTAAGAGTCTTCTCCAACACCACAGTTCAAAACCATCAATTCTTTGGCGCTCAGCTGTCTTCACAGTCCAACTCTCACATCCACACATGACCACTGGGAAAACCATAGCCTTAACTAGATGGACCTTTGTTGGCAAAGTAATGTCTCTGCTTTT
>NW_011494929.1:1031590-1070299 GCF_000754665.1 Bison bison bison
CAGGGTGACAATATACAACCTAGACGTACTCCTTTTCCTATCTGGAACCAGTCTGTTGTTCCATGTCCAGTTCTAACTGTTGCTTCCTGACCTGCATATAGGTTTCTCAAGAGGCAGATCAGGTGGTCTAGTATTCCCATCTCTTGAAGGATTTTCCACAGTTTATTGTGATCCACACAATCAAAGGCATTGGCATAGTCAATAAAGCAGAAATAGATGTTTTCTGGAACTCTCTTGCTTTTTTGATGACCCAGTGGATGTTGGCAATTTGATCTCTGGTTCCTCTGCCTTTTCTAAAACCAGCTTGAACATCTGGAAGTTCATGGTTTCTATGTTGCTGAAGCCTGGCTTGGAGAATTTTGAGCATTACTTTCAGTAAGAAGGAAAAGTTGATGCCAGGTTATAAAGTAGCAAAGGATAGACTAATTATGTTGCTTGATGGCAATACTTCCAACAATATGAAGCAGAATCCTGTCTTAGTTTATCATTCAGAGAACCCAAGAACCCTTAAAAACATAGCTAATGGCTCTCTTCTTCTGATGTGGAAGAGCAACTCCAAAACCTGGGTTATGCAAGCTATTTTCCAGGACTGATTTTTTCACCACTTTATCCTGAAGGCAGATAAATATTGCTTGGAGAAAGAAGACCCATTCAAAATTATTTTGCTGCTCCATAATGCTTTGAATCACCCTCTCTTCCTGGATGACTTTCATCTCAAGTTAAAGTAGTACATCTGCCACTGAATACCACATTGTTCATCTAACCTATGGACCAGGGAGTTATAGCGACTGTCAAGAAATATTATTAACATCACAATTTTCATCAGATGGTAAAGGTGAGTGATGAATCAAGAACAACCTTATGACAATTTTGGAAGAACTATAGCATCTACAAGGCCATAAAGACATTGACTTTGCTTGGCATGAGGTTGTAGCTGTCTCCATGAGTGGGGTTTGGAAGAACATTTGCCCCCCATTTGTTCATGACTTTTGTGGCTTTGAGACAGTGGAAGAGGAGTCCAAAGAGGTCTTCAGCAACTTGGTAACCAGGACAAGCTGGAGTAGGATCTGCAACAGGTCAACTTCATTGAACTCCTTGTTGTACAACACTAGGAGCTTACTAATGAATACCTGATGGAATGGGGGCCCAGAGAAAGGACAAAGAGAGGCAAGAGGAAGAAGTAAACTGAAGAACCTAAGAGATTCATATCACAGGAAATGGAGAAGGAGACACTTATTCGAGATGGTTCTATTAGTTTTTGAAGCACAGGAACCTAATATAGAATTGTACACAGAGGTTGCAGCAGCCATGCAGAATGCAATCCAGTACTACAGTGCCATCTATGATGAGAAAAAAATAAAAAGAAATTTTAAAGCTTCTACCCAGACATCACTGGATCATTTTTTCAAGAGGGTAGATAGAACTGAATCCAGCAAGGAATCAGAACCTGTGCCATCAACATCAGACATGAGTGAAATCGCAGCTTGCCCTCCATCTCCTTTTGCTAATGATCCTTCAGCTCTACCATCTTCCACTTCCTTTCCCTCCTCCAGTCCATAACTCTTTTTGCCAGCCCCTGTATGCCAGCTGTTCTACTGTACTATCATACTTTTCAAGGCACTGTACTGTGAGATTTAAAGTGTTTGCTTTATTTTTTGCTTGCTTTGTTATGTATTATTTATGTGAAAAATATTATAAACCTACTATACTGCAGTATTATAGAGCCAATCTGGGCTTCCCAGGTGGCACTAGTGGTAAAGAATCCACTTGCGAATGCAGGAGATTCAAGAAACAGGGGTTTGATCCTTGGGTGGCGAAGATCCCCTGGAGTAGGGAATGTCAACCCACTCCAGTATTCTTGTCCGGAAAATCCCATCCATAGAGGAGCCTACGGGGCTACAGTCCATGGGGCTGCAAATGTCGAACATGCCTGAGTGATTGAGCATAGCACAAATAGCTGATTGTGTTAGTTGGGTACCTAGGCTAACTTTGTTGGTCATAGGAAAAATTTGGACTTATGAACATGTTCTAGGAAGGGAACTCATTCATATGTAGGAGACTTACTGTCCCACATCTTTATCTATTCATCTGTCACTGGACACTTAAGTTGTTTTTGTGTGTTGGTTATTGCGAATAGTGCTGCTATGAACATAGAGGAAGTATGTAACTTTTAAAATTATAGTTTCATCTGGATATATGGCCGGGAATGGGGTTGTTGGATCATACGGCAACTCTATTTTCAGTTTTTTGAGGGACCTCCACACTGTTCTCCGTACCAGATGCACCAATTTACATTCCCACTAACAATATAGGTGGGTTCCCTTTTCTCCACACCCTCTCCAGCATTTGTTATTTGTAGGTTTTCTAAAGTATGGCCATTCTGTCAGGTGTGAGCGATATTTCATTGTAGTTTTGATTTGCATTTCTCTAATAACTTACGACATCTACATTTTAAATTAAAAAAACTTATTTTGTATACTTATCACATGAAATATGTATAAAAGTAGAATATATAAACATTTTTATTATATTGATTAACACTATATATTAATAAATTGTAACTGAAACTTTAACAGCAAGCTGTTGTACGTATGACAATTTGTTATCTCATAAATTATTTTTAATTCTAAGATCAAACTAATGACTAAAGAAATAGAAATGCTTTCTTGAGTCTTCATCTTAAAGTAAAATTAAGCTCTTTTGATTAATTACCATAACAGGTTTTAAACTATAGCATCAAGTCAATTATATGCATGACACATATGAGTGAAGCAGTTTGCTAAAATTTGTGGATCTGACACATCAGTAAAAAATGAAATTAACTTCATAAGGATAATTGAAACAATAAAGCAAGTTAAAAGACATATTATAAAATGATTCAAAAATTAATCCTGTCAAGTATTTAACATGGTGGTAAAATTGATAACTATCTATGGAAAATGAAAATATAAATATAAATTCTTATGAATTTTTATGACTTTCTTCTCTGAAAACTTAACAGACTACTATAATTCTTTATACATAATAATGTAATAAATTCTCTAACTCTGGAGACAGTTCCTGTGATAACAAAAAAATTCTACCAGTTAAACAGTCAATGAGGCTTCATCAAAGACCATTGCAATAAGGGAGAAAGACTGAACTCAACTTCACTGATAAAAAAAAAAAAAAATGCAAGAGAGTTTTTAAATGCTAGGATGTGTTGGTACAAAAGGACTAGAGAACATTAGTGGGGAGGTTTGGTCACTGAGGTTATCTGTATTTGCTAATTATCACTATAGAAGTTAGCCAGAAGATTGGGGGATAATTACATTTCAAAGATATGACTCTCAGGTATTCCAGAAATACATTCCTTTGTTGTTAAAGATTTACATCTCAAAGAGGCAGAGAAGAATTTGCAATTGCAAGTTTGCTAAGTAAATACCTTATGAAAAGTCAGAAGCCTGGAGTCAGGCCAAAGCCTGTCTGTAGTTGAGTTAGGCAAAAAGTGAAGGCCTTCTTGGTAAGATGAAATTTCTTGTCACGTTTTACTTAAAGTGAGCATTTTGTGAAGAGTGGAGATGACACTAATAATAGTTTGTCAATGTTTCTATTGCTTACTTTGGACTCCAATGAGTCCTTGTTAATTAATATATCTTAAATATGAGGATTTAAAAAAAAATTAGGATTCTTCCAAATGTGGTATCAATGACACCAGCACTGAAATGATGTGTTATTTCATTTGCCATTGAAATTTAATCTCATCATATCACCCTAAAGCAGACACTTCTATTATTCCCATGTTATCATTGAGGAAATGGAAGTATAGAAACGTTAAAGTAACTTACCCAAGGTCAGAAAGCTAACATTTGCTTGGGCTGAGATACAAACACAGGTAGTGTTATCTGAAAAACTGGTTCACCTCTTGATGGGAGTTAAAGTCACAAGCAAGGCAAAGAGTTGGATACTTGAAGCAAATAAGAACACCTGGGATCCTTCTGTTGCTGCCGCTGCTGCTAAGTTGCGTCAGTCGTGTCCAATTTTGTGCAACCTCATAGACGGAAGCCCACCAGGCTCCTCTGTCCCTGGGATTCTCCAGGCAAGAACACTGGAGTGGATTGCCATTTCCTTCTCCAATGCATGAAAGTGAAAAGTGAAAGTGAAATCGCTCAGTCATGTCTGACTCTTAGCAACCCCATGGACTGTAGCCTATGAGGCTCCTCTATCCATGGGATTTTCCAGGCAAGAGTACTGGAATGGGGTGCCATTGCCTTCTCCAGGGATCCTTCTGTTAGGTAGGTAGAATAGGGAAAAGGAGTCCAAAATGGCGGTGGTTAAAAGACAAGGAAGGGAAAAGCCCGCGAAAATAGAATGAAAGAAGGTCCGAGGACAGGAGTGAGGACCTCAGGTAAAACAAACAACACTCCTGGCTGGCCCAATTTACATAGGACAGGCCCAGGGAGAAATAAACATATAAATAGAGGAGCCAAATCTAGCTCTCTCTCTCTCTCCCACGCGCTGGGGCATTCTTCTCCTCGTGTCTTTGGATCGACGTGCCCTCACACCTTGAAGATGGATTTTCCTGCTATCTTCTAAATAAAATAGAGCTGTAACACTGAGCTGTAACACTGATTTGTCTAAGAGCTATAACATGGTCCATTTGAAACCTGAGAGGTATAACATGGTCTATCCAAGACCTGAGAGCTGTGACACGTCAAGGGGGCTTTAATGTCCATCACTCTAAATCTTTGTTGTGACAAGACAAAGAACCGAGGAACATACACTCACATAACACTTTCCAAAGCAGTGTCTCCCTGAACAGCAAAATTAGGGAAGTTTTAAGCCAAAGGTACATACATATTTGTCAGGGGAGTGTGTAATTTCCTTGGTTCTGTCTCATCACAACAAAAATTTGAAGTGGCAGAACAGTGTTACAACCCTCAGATGGACCAGTGTTATAGCCCTTGAATAGACCGCTTTTACAGCTTCATGGTTGGCTGTAGTTTTATATATTCTTGTTGAACTGGCACTACATTTTGTAGTTTGTTGACCTGGGCAGAGACAAAATGGATTAGACAATCAATAAAACATGGAACAATCATAAGCAGCATCAATATTGTGATAACAAGGACTAGTACGGGCATTAGACAACTCCAAATTCCCATCACCAGGAATATTCCCCAAATAGAGATTTTCACCACCCCAAGAACTCTCCAGCTCATTCTTTGAGATCCTGTAGGGTCTGAATGTTTTTCTTGAGGACTGTGAGACTTTCTTTAACTTAGCTGGAGGTATTTACCCAGAAACAACATGTCTCATTCAAGATGACTCAAGTCTCTCCTTGTTCAGGGATCAGGAGATCTATCTCCTGTCTGTTTTGGAGTACAACCCCTGCCAAGCTGCGTTGGCTCTTGAGAGCTGTCCTGAGAAATCTTATCCCCAGAAACTAGATTTTGGGTGTGTTCATTAGAATGGCACTCATTTGCAGTTCTGAATACGTATCTGAGATCTCCCAGGGGCTCACAGGTGTATTGAGTGTCCTCTTCCATTTTCTTCCATGGCTTGACTCATGGTAGTGAATCCGGGAGTCATGTCCTGGTACCTTAACTGCTCTGGGGGTAGAAAGTATTACAGGGTAGGGGCCCTTCCATGTGGGCTGGAATTGAGACTTTGGGGACCCACCTTTCCAGACTTTAATTAGGACTTGAGTCCTTGGAGCATATAGTGAAGAGACTTTAGAATCTTTTGGGTCCTGGTTGACACACAACAAGCATATATCCTGTTGGAATTGACCGGTGGCCATGGTATAAGACCAGAGAGTCTGAGCCTCTGGATCAAGGAAGAGGTCATTGACATACACAAAAGGTCTCCCATATAGCATCTGATAAGGACTAAGACCAACCTGTGCCTTAGGGGCAATATGGGTGCAGAGCAGAGCTATTGGTAAACCCTCCTTCCATCCCAGGGAAGTCTCCTAAGTTATCTTTTTTATCACTGATTTTAAGAATTGATTGACTCTCCATTTCCTGAAGACTGAGGCCTCCAGGTGCAATGGAGATAATAAATAATGACCAATGCATTTGTAGCAAGCCATTTTAGAAGACCTGTCATGGTTTGGACACTCTTTGGCCCAATGCCCTGCCTGTCTACAGATTAGGCATTTGCTTCATGCCTTGTCTTTCAAGGACTCAGGGTTTGCCATAGGGTTTCCTTGGAGGGTGGCCAGCAACTGGGCATGCCTTGTCTCTTCCTTTTCTCTCTTTCCTGGGCCTTGGTTTCCTTCTCTTGTTCTCTGTTATAAAAGATATTGGTGGTTGCCTGGACCATCTCATCCAAAGAGGCTGCAGGGTCCTGCTGTTGTAGCTGTTGTAACTATCCTGATGTCTGATGCACACTGGGGAAGGATTTTTTCCTTTAAAATCACCTGTCCCTCGTAAGAGTCTTAGTCTAGATTGGTAAACTTTTGGAGGGCCTTTTTTAGCCTTTCCCGAAAGGCAGTGGTATTCTTGTTGGGCTTCTGAGTTATTACTGAGACCCGGGCATAGCTGATTACATTTTGCTGGGCTGCTTTCAGTCCTGCCCTTAAACAGATTAGAAAATGATCCCTTTCTCAGATGTGCTCAGGGTCATTATAATTCCAATTAGGATCTGAAGAGGGGACTGCAGTTTCCCCTACGGGGTATTTATTGTTTGACATGTGAAGCCTTATAGCATACCTTCAGGCTTGATTTAAGACCCTAGTATGCTCAGGGTCAGATAAAGTTTGACTAAATATGACCATGATATCCTTCCACGTCAAGTCAAATGGCAAGGTAACGTGTTGGAATGTATCTATATATTTGCCTAGGTCATTTGTATAGCTTCCCAGGTCTTGTTTGATCTGTCTTGGTTCTAAGAGGGAGAAGGGCTTATGGACCTGGGTTGGTCCGGATTCTTCTCTAGTTTCAACTAAGGGACATACTCGAGCTGGCTTTTGTGGAGGGGATGCTCCCAGATATGGGGGCACATTTCAATACAAGGAAGGAGCACCAGGCAACTCGGGAGCTGTGGAAGTTGAACCTTCATAGCGGGGTTCCTTCTCTTGGTTGTCTGGGCCAAACACCATTTGCCTAATAGGCTCACTTTTAGGGCATACAACAATTCCCATACTTAAGACAGAGTTCCTTCATATCTTTTAGTTGGAAGAAAATTTGGATATAGGGGATCTCTATCCATTTCCCTTGTCTTTTGCAGAAAAAATCTAGCTGCAGGATGGTATTGTAATTTAAAATCCTATCCTTGGGCCAGTGCTCCTTGTCCTCCAGAGGATAGCATGGCCATGCAGTGGCACAAAAGAATTTTAAGTGATTTCTTAGAGTTAGAGGATCAAACAGCTTCCAGTTATCAAGGATGCATCTAAAGGGTGTCTGTTGGGAAGTGGATTAGTTATTTCCCATCTGAAAGACAGTGATGACAGGGAGGAAAAGAGAAAAGAAAAAAAGTAATAAGCCTCCTTCAATTTCCTTGGGTGGACTTCCTTAGGGGTGAGTCTTTTTGAGACTTATCCTACCCAGCACTGTTGAAACCTGAGACCCAGGCATCCCCGGGTCAGGGTGCAGATCCCCAGGCAGGCTGAGGCATGACAGCTTCCTGGAGATGGAAAGGTCAAGGCATGTTGGCCTCCAGAGAATTGGGTCCCTGGGTGGGCCGAGGCGTGTCGACCTCCTGGGACCTCTGGACTGGTGGATCCCTGAGCAGGTTGAGGAGTGACAACCTTTTGACGGCCAGATCCCTAGGCAAGTCGAGGCAGGTCAATCTCCTGGGATCCCTGGACTAGAGTTGGGCGTCCCCAAGGTCTCCAGTGTGGCCAGTGTTGGGTAGGATTAAGGGGTTGCAATTTTAACTCATTGCCAGTTTGTTCACCACAAATGGGAATAGACAACATGATGTAAAGCAGTCCAAGCCTGTGCCCTGAGACTGGGAACCTGGTGAAAGAGATATAAGCCTTATCCTCTTACTGCTCTAAGGGAAGGTAGTCACTGATTTCCTCCCCTAGTCCTCCATAAGAGCAGCGTAGGGTATTTCCAATGGTAAACACTTCATTAGCACGATCCCTGAGTCAGGAAGATCCCCTGGAGAAGGAAATGGCAACCCACTCCAGTATTGTTGCCTGGAGAATCCCATGAATAGAGAAGCCTGGTGGGTTACAGTCCACGGGGTTGCAAAGAGTCAGACATGACTGAGTGACTTAACTTTCACTTTCTTTCACTTTAGGTAATAACAGAAGTAATGACAAAGGAGTGGGTTATTTGGCCCTGTTAGGGGCATTAAGAATATTTTAATAATAAGCAGGGTGGAGCAATGTTGCCTACAAGGGGGCAGGGTCCTGGTTGTAGGAGTTAGTAAGTGGCTTAAGAACAAATTGATAAGAGGCAAAAGACCAGATATTCCATAAAAGTGGAGTGGAGATTTGATCCTGGGGTATGTTTGTAACTTTAGGAGAAGGGTGGTAAGGCTTTGGCCCAAATGGCCTGCAGGTCTAACTCCCAAAGTGGCAAACATTATCCCTGGAAGCCCAATTGCCTTTGAAGGGATGCCAACAGATGGACTTCTAGCAGGCACTGTGTGCCTGTCTCCTGCCCTAGCAAGTTCACTGAGAGATGCTGATGTTGCACATGTTGCAGAAAACATGGAGGATGAAGGCCTGAATATCTAGAGGGATTGGATATCATACAGTATTTCCCTCCCAAGGGCCAACTATTTTCTGGTTGTCCCTCCAGAAGATTGTAGAGGCAACATTGTGGGCCCGGATGGGGCTCAGGAAAAGAACATGAAACAGGAGGGAAGGGGGCAGGGCACAACTTTTGAAAGAATGACATAGAGCAAGGGCATAACTTAAACTGATTAAAATCAAATGGGTCCAAGATAACAAGTCAAATTCAACTAAACCTTGGTCCCCAAACTGCAAGCTAATGACACATCCAGGTGGCAGGACAGTTCCAAGGCTCAAAGATGGAGTAGTGGGTGGTTCCCCAATGGTTGGAATGATCCTCCCACTCATTAGCATATGAATTCACCTAGCTGGAAAAAACTAGCCACACCACATTCTTTGGCCAAAGCACTTGCCCTCTGCAATGGAATACGCCCTGCAGAGTGTGCTTCTCTCTATATCAGAACAAATCCACCTCTTACTTATCACTGTGTCTCTAACTGAATTTCTGCAATGAGACATCAGAGCCTGAGCTTCATTAGGCCCTGAAGCCAGGCACCTTGGGTTTGGCCAGTCTCAAGTCCTGGGAGAGAGGACAGAAGGAAAAAGTAGTGGGGAAAACGTGCCAAGGAATCCCCTTCATAAACTGCTGGAAAATCTGCTAAATACCTGACATGTGCTCACAGTTTTCATTGCCCTGATCCCTGGCAGAAAGAAGATTAAGGACAGAAGAACCCCCACTGGCTTAGGTAATAGCTACTAGGGCCCAGCAGATAGTGGAGCCTTTGGGACAAACTGAGGAGTAGGCCCTGCCAGAGTCCTGCAATTGCACCCACGGCTGCTCGCCTGTTCGCGGGAGGTTCAAGGAAACAAGAAAAGAGAGATTGTAAAGGAATTAAGATTTTGTTAGGCATGTGTCCTTCCATCTATAGGAGTGAGGACATCCTACCTTAACTGGAGGTCTTCTAGAATCTGAGACTGAGCCGCATGAGCTTTCTGCTGAGTTTGTGTTTTGCTGTCCCGGTTTCCAGCACACGGGGCTTCTTGTCACTTCCCCTGTGCTGGGTTTTCTTCGTGTTCAGCTTCCACCACGGAAGGTTTGCCTAGTTGGGCTCCTACTGTGCTTGGCCTTCTCCTTGCAGAGGCCACGCCGAGGTTGTTTCAGCCAGGTTAAATATGAGCGTATAATTTCCTCAGTTCTGTCTCGTTACAACAAAAATTTGAAGAGACAGATGGACCAGTGTTACAGAGCCATGTTACAGCTTAGTTTTATTTAGAAAGTAAAGGAAAATACATCCTTCAGGTCGGAGGACCTGTTGACCCAAAAGATGTGAAGAGAAGAGAGTCGCCTACCCAATTTTTGCTCCTCTTTTTATATGATTTTTCTCCTCCCCCTGGTCCTGCCCTATGTAAATTGGGCTAGCCAGGAGTGCTGTTTGTTTTACCTGAGGTCCTCTCTCCAGTCCTTGGACCTTTCTTTGTTCTATTTTTTGGGCTTTTCCCTTCCTTGTCTTTTAGCCACTGCCATTTCTGAACACCTTTTTCCTATTTTAACTACCTAACATACTCATAAAGGAACTTCAACAGAGGAGAATTCAGCATAGAATTGGGGCAAATGTCAAGAGTCCAAGCTTTAGCTAATTGAAATCATATCCATGGATTCACATCCATGGATACAACCAACTGAGAATGGAAAACATTACCAAAAAAATGCCAAAAAAATTGCACACTGAAAAACTTGAATTTACTGCATGCCAGGAACTATTTATATGACATTTATATTGTGTTTACAACTATCTATATAGCATTTACATTGTACTAAGTATTATAATTTCTCACTTCCACTGTATAATCATAAGGGATTTGATTTAGGTCATACCCGAATGGTCTAGTTGTTTTCTCTACTTTCCTCAATTTAAGTCTGAATTTGGCAATAAAGAGTTCATGATGTGACCCACAGTCAGCTCCCAGTCTTGTTTTTTCTGACTGTATAGAGCTTCTCCATCTTTGGCTGCAAAGAATATAATCAATCTGATTTCAGTGTTGACCATCTGGTGATGTCCATGTGTAGAGTCTTCTCGTGTGTTGTTGGAAGAGGGTATTTGCTATGACCAGTGCATTCTCCTGGTAAAACTCTATTAGCCTTTGCCCTGCTTCATTCCATATTCCAAGGCCAGATTTGCCTGTTACTCCAGGCATTTCTTGATTTCCTACTTTTGCATTCCAGTCCCCTTAATGAAAAGGACATTTTTTGGGGGTGTTAGTTCTAAAGGGTCTTGTAGGTCTTCATAGAACCATTCAAATTCAGCTTCTTCAGCATTACTGGTTGGGGCATAGGCTTGAATTATTGTGATATTGAATGGTTTGCCCTGGAAAAGAACAGAGATCATTCTGTCATTTTTGAGATTGCATCCAGTACTGCATTTTGGACTCTTTTATTGACCATGATCGCTACTTCATTTCTTTTAAGGGATTCCTGCCAACAGTAGTAGATATACTGGTCATCTGAGTTAAATTCACCCATTCCAGTCCATTTGAGTTTGCTGATTCCTAGAATGTCGACATTCACTCTTGCCATCTCCTGTTGACCACGTCCAATTTGCCTTGATTCATGGACCTAACATTTCAGGTTCCTATGCAATATTGCTCTTTACAGCATCAGACCTTGCTTCTATCACCAGTCACATCCACAACTGGGTATTGTTTCTGCTTTGGCTCCATCATTCTTTCTGGAGTTATTTCTCCACTGATCTCCAGTACCATATTGGGCACCTACTGAGATGGGGAGTTCCTCTTTCAGTATCCTATCATTTTGCTTTTTCATACTGTTCATGGGGTTCTTGAGGCAAGAATACTGAAACAGTTTGCCATTCCCTTCTCCAGTGGACCACATTCTGTCAGACCTCTCCACCATGACCCTCCCATATTGGGTGGCCCCACATAGTGTGGCTTAGTTTCATTGAGTTAGACAAGACTGTGGTCCGTGTGATTAGATTGACTAGTTTTCTGTGATTATGATTTGTGTGTCTGCCCTCTGATGCCTCTCATAACACCGGCCTTCTTACTTGAGTTTCTCTTACCTTGGACGAGGGGTATCTCCTCACGGCCACCCCTCCTGACCTTGAATGTGGAGTAGCTCCTCTCAGCCCTCCTGGGCCTGTGCAGCTGCCGCTCTTTGGACGTGGGGTAGGTCCTCTTGGCCACCACCCCTGACTTTGGGTGAGGGGTAGCTCCTCTCAGCCATGCTTCTGCGTGGTACATCACAGCTGGAGTGTTTCTGGAAGTGAGGAAGAGATTTAAGGGACTAGATTTGATAGATAGAGTGCCTGATGAACTATGGACAGAGATTCGTGACATTGTACAAGAGAAAGGGATCAAGACCATCCCCATGGAAAAGAAATGCAAAAAAGCAAAATGGCTGTCTGAGGAGGCCTTACAAATAGCTGTGAAAAGAAGAGAAGTGAAAAGCAAAGGAGAAAAGGAAAGATGGAAGCATCTGACTGCAGAGTTCCAAAGAATAGCAAGAAGAGATAAGAAAGCCTTCCTCAGTGATCAATGCAAAGAAATAGAGGAAAACAGCAGAATGGAAAAGACTAGAGGTCTCTTCAAGAAAATTAGAGATATCAAGGGAAAATTTCATGCAAAGATGGGCTCGATAAAGGACAGAAATGGTATGGACCTAATAGAAGCAGAAGGTATTAAGAAGAGGTGGCAAGAATACATAGGAGAACTGTACAAAAAAGAGCTTCATGACCCAGAAAATCCCGATGGTGTGATCACTTACCTAGAGCCAGACATCCTGGAATGTGAAGTCAAGTGGGCCTTAGAAAGCATCACTACAAACAAAGCTAGTGGAGGTGATGGAATTCCAGTTGAGCTATTTCAAATCCTGAAAGATGATGCTGTGAAAGTGCTACACTCAATATGCCAGCAAATTTGGAAAACTCAGCAGTGGCCGCAGGACTGGAAAAGGTCAGTTTTCATTCCAATCCCAAAGAAAAGCAATGCCAAAGAGTGCTCAAACTACTGCACAATGGAACTCACCTCACACGCTAGTAAAGTCATGCTCAAAATTCTTCAAGCCAGGCTTCTGCAGTACATGAAACGTGAACTTCCAGATGTTTAAGCTGGTTTTAGAAAAGGCAGAGGAACCAGAGATCAAATTGCCAACATCTGCTGGATCATGGAAAAAGCAAGAGAGTTCCAGAAAAACATCTATTTCTGCTTTATTGACTATGCCAAAGCCTTTGACTGTGTGGATCACAACAAACTGTGGAAAATTCTTCAAAGAGATGGGAATACCAGACAACCTTACCTCCCTCATGAGAAATCTATACACAGGTCAAGAAGCAACAGTTAGAACTGGACATGGAACAACAGACTGGTTCCAAATAGGAAAAGGAATATGTCAAGGCTGTATATTGTCACCCTGCTTATTTAACTTACATGCAGACTACATCATGAGAAACGCTGGGCTGGAAGAAGCAGAAGCTGGAATTAAGATTGCCAGGTGAAATGTCAATAACCGCAGATATGCAGATGATACCACCCTTATGGCAAAAAGTGAAGAGGAACTAAAAAGCCTGTTGATGAAAGTGAAAGAGAGAGTGAAAAAGTTGACTGAAATTTCAACATTCAGAAAACTAACATCATGGCATCTGGTCCCACCACTTCATGGGAAATAGATGGGGAAACAGTGGAAACAGTGTCAGACTTTATTTTCTGGGGCTCCAAAACCACTGTAGATGGTGATTGCAGCCATGAAATTAAAAGACACTTACTCCTTGGAAGGAAAGCTATGACCAACTAGATACTATGTTAAAAAGCAGAGACATTACTTTGCCAACAAAGGTCCGTCTAGTCAAGGCTATGGTTTTTCCAGTGGTCATGGACGGATGTGAGAGTTGGACTGTGAAGCAAGCTGAGCACTGAAGAATTGATGGTTTTGAACTGTGGTGTTGGAGAAGACTCTTGAGAGTCCCTTGGACTGCAAGGAGATCCAACCATTCCATCCTAAAGATCAGTCCTGGGTGGTCATTGGAAGGACTGATGCTAAAGCTGAAACTCCAATACTTTGGCCACCTCACACAAAGAGTTGACTCATTGGAGACGACCCTGATGCTGGGAGGGATTGGGGGCAGGAGGAGAAGGGGACAGCAGAGGATGAGATGGCTGGTAGGCATCACTGATTCAACGGACATGAGTTTGAGTAAACTCTGGTAGTTGGTGATGGACAGGGAGGCCTGGCGTGCTGCGATTCATGGGGTCGCAGAGTTCGATACGACTGAGTAACTGAACTGAACTGAAGTATTATAATTAATCTAGAAATGATTTAAGGAATAATAAAGTATGTAAATTGGTCATATGCAAACAGTACTCCACTTTATATAAGGGACTTGATAATCCACTGATTTTGGTATTTATGGAGGTCCTGGCATCTATCCCCATTCCATACCAAGGGACAATTTTACAAGAAAATCAATACTTTTCCCAGTCTTAATTTTAAAAACATCATTCAAAAGATGAAATGAACTACTATGAAAGGAATTGGGAACTAATTCAATTTAGGTTTTGCACTGAAAGAAAACAGTGACATAATGAAAAGACAACCTACTGATTAGGAGAAAATATTCTGAAATGATATGACTGACAAGGGCTTAACAACCAAAATATATGAACAGCTTATATAATTCAATATCATAGAAACGAAGAAGTCAATTAAAATATGGGCACAAAATCTGAATAGATGTCATCATAAAGATGATATGCAGATGGCCAACATGCACATGAATATTGCTGATCAGCAGAGAGATGCAAATCCAAACCACAATGAGCTACTTCTATGCACCTGTCAAATGGCTATCATCAAAAAGTCTACAAATAATAAATGTTGGGAGGATGTGGAGAAAAGGGAATACAATACCTGTTGGTGGGACTATAAATTGGAGCAGCCACTATTGAAAGCAGTATGGAGGTTCCTCAAAATACTGAAAATATAACTACTATATGATTCAACAATTCCACTGCTGGGTATATACCTGAAGAAAATGAAAAAAATCTAATCCAAAAAGATAAATGCACCCCAATGTTCATAGTAGCATTGTTTACAAAAGACAAGATATGGAAGCAACGCTAGTGTCCATCAATGGGTGATGAATAAAGATGTGGTATATATACAAAAAGGAATATTACCGAGCCATAAAAAGAATGAAATTCTACAATTTTCAACAACATGAATGGACTAGAGAATGCTATGCTCTGTGAAATAATGCAGATGGAGAAAGACAATTACTTTATGTTATCGTTCATATAAGGAATCTAAAAACATAACGAATGTACATAACAAAACAGTAACAGACTCATCTTTAACTCCTTTTCCAATTTTGAACACTTTGGTACAAATTGGTAAAGGAGTATGTCGAGGCTGTGTATTGTCACCCTACTTATTTAACTTACACACAGAGTACATCATGCAAAACGCCGGGCTGGATGAATCACAAACTGAAGTCAAGATTAAATCACAAGCTGAAATCAAAACTCAACTTTCAAAAAACAAAGATCATGGCATTTGGTCCTATCACTTCATGGAAAATAGATAGGGAAAATGTAGAAACACAGTAAGATTTCATTTTGGGGGGCTCCAAAATCACTGCAGACAGTGACTGCAGTCACGAAATTAAAAGACATTTGCTCCTTGAATGGCTATGACAAACCTGCTGCTGCTGCTGCTGCTGCTAAGTCGCTTCAGTCGTGTCCGACTCTGTGCGACCCCATGGACTGCAGCCCACCAGGCTTCTCCATCCATGGGATTTTCCGGGCAACAATACTGGAGTGGGGTGCCACTGCCTTCTCCAATGCATGAAAGTGGAAAGTGAAGTCACTCAGTCGTGTCTGACTCTTAGCAACCCCTGGACTGCAGCCTACCAGGCTCCTCCATCCATGGGATTTTCCGGGCAACAATACTGGAGTGGGGTGCCATTGCCTTCTCCCATGACAAACCTAGACAGTGTATCAAAAAACTTTACTGACAAAGGTCTGAGTAGTCAAAGTTATGGTTTTTCCAGTAGTCCTATACAGATATGAGAGTTGGACCATAAACAAGGCTGAGTAGTGAAGAATTGAAGCTTTAGAACTGTAGTGTTGGAGAAGATTCTTGGGGGTCCCTTGGACAGCAAGGAGATCCAACCAGTCAATCCAAAGGAAATCAGTCCTGAATATTCATTGGAAGGACTGGCGCTGAAACTGAAGCTCCAATACTTTGGTCGCCTGATGCGAGGAGCGACTCATTGGAAAAGACTCTGATGCTGGGAAATATTGAGGGCAAGAGAAGGGGGAGACAGAGAATGAGGTGATTGGATGGCATCACTGACTCAGTGGACAAAGTTTGAGTTTGCACAAACTTTGGGAGACAGTGAAGGACAGGGAAGCCTGGCGTGTTGCAGTTCATGGGGTCCAAAAGAGTCAGACACGACTTAGTGACTAAACAACTGACTCATAGATATAGAGAAAAATTGGAGGTTACTAACAGGTAGTAGGTAATGGGAAGGGATGAGACAGGAGTTTGGGACTGAGACATAAACTACAATGTACAAAGAAAACAAGTGTCTATTTTACAACACAAGAAACAATAGTCATTATTTTATAACTTTAAATGAAATATAATCTATAAAATATTATATCACTATGTAGTACACCTGAAACTAATATAATACTCTAAAGCAACTATATATCAATTTAAAAAAGTAGGGCTTTTGTTTATGTGCATTTAAAAAGAGAAAATAGAAAATCTGTATAGCACTTTTTGAGTTTAAATTTTTCCTTTGTATTGATTTGACATATTACATTAGGCCACATCATGTACCTTTTCCTTATAGGATGATTATGATAATGATGATGATGATGATGATGATGATAATTACTGAACTTTATTATTACAGCTTCTGAGCTAGGTAATTTGCATTCAGTAGTTGATTTAACACTGATATATCATGAGCTGTTTTTTTTTAATAGTGTTGATTTATTAGATCAATACCACTTACTTTTATTTCATATTCTAATAATAATAATAAAAACATTTTTTTCTCACGTTACTTGTCAAGACTTGCATCAAGGTTTTCATATCTGATAGATCATTAGCTACTTAAGGAACACACAGGCACAGACAGCACAAGAAAGTGGCCTGCAGTAACAGAGCAAGTGAATGGTGAGTACAGGGTTCACATAGGGGAAAACTGGCCTCATAACCTTCAGCCTGAAGCATAAGATCAGCTGCCTCATCCAGCATACCCCCTGTTACATTATTAACAAAAAGTAAGGAAATATAAAGGGCTTCCTGGGTGGCTCAGCGGGAAAGAATCTGCAGCCAATGCAGAAGAGGTGAGTTCGATCCCTGGATCAGGAAGATCCCCTGGAAAAGGAAATGGCAACTCACTCCAGTATTCTTGCCTGGGAAATTCCATGGATGGTGGGCTACAATCCATGGAGTCTCAAAGAGTCAGACATAATTTAGCGACTAAACAACAACAAAACAGCAACCACAAAAAAGGAAAAATTATAAAATAGATTCAAAAAGTCATGAATCCTTTGGTTGTACATCTGATAGCTCTGTGACACTGGGAAAGTTATTTGATCTCTCTGATCCTCAGTTTCCTCTTTGAAAAATGAGAATAATAATTTCTGATATATCTATTTCAGACAAGTATTGCATAATTAACATAAGTATAAAGTGTTTTGTAAACTGATAGAATACAAGTTCTAGTTAATATCATATTTACCATTACCGCCCCCTCCAAATGTACACACATAAATAAAAGTAAAAATTAGTCCAGTAGGCCCAGAAAGTTACAACTTAATCCCTCAATTTTCAGTGGGGGAAGAAATGCTTCATTTTGGCCTTAAAAAGTGAATAAGTGCATTTAAATATATATTTAAGGTAAAAAAAAAAAAAACTATTTTTGAATTATTTAAAATTTTCCTACATTTATTTCAGGTTTTTAAGCTCAATAAATTTATTTAATTCAATACATTTATTATTGTATAAGCAGAGCATGTGATCTAAGCAGTGTTTTGCTTCTTTGGGCTTCCCTGATGACTTAGACAGTAAAGCATCTGCCTGCAATGTGGGAGATCTGAGTTTGATCTCTGGATAGGGAAGATTTAAATCTTCTTGATTAAGATTTGTGGCTTTATCAAGGTACCAGACAAAAGTTTTTACTAAAAACAGACAAGTCAAGCATATAATTTATATTTAGAAATGCATGTATTTATCATTCGTTGTTGTTCAGTTGCTCAGATGTGTCGGACTCTGTGATCCCATCTATCACAGTGCCCAGGGCTTCCCTGTTCCTCACTGTCTCCTGGAGCTTTCAAGTCCATTGAGTCAGTGATGCCATTGAACCATCTCATCTTCTGTCTTCTTCTCCTGCCTTCAGTCTTTCCCAGCATTAGGGTTTTATCAATGAATTGGCTTTTCACATCAGGTGACAAAGAATTGCAGTTTCAGCTTCAGCATCAGCCCTTCCAATAAATATTCAGGACTGATTTCCTTTAGCATTGACTGGTTTGATCTCTTTGTAGTCCAAGGGACTCTCAGAAAAGCATCAATTCTTTGGCACTCAGCCTTCTATATGGACTCTCACGTCCATACACAACTACTAGAAAATTAATTCCCTTTTATGCCTTTGAAGAAAATTATTTAGGTCTTGAAGATTTACACCAGGTATGCAGTTAGACCAATACTTAACATGGATCAAAAGATTACAAGATGGAGGGTAAGTCGTGAGAGTAACTAGAAACTCAGATATTCACAACAGAAAGGGAGATGATGGCTCAAAAAGTAGAGGGTGTTAACTCCTACTGTAGCATCAGCAAAATATTAAGGGGATTTTTAATTTACAGGGGTCATGGTCTGCCATAGTGTAGGGTCCATGTTACAGTATGTCCTATTCCTTTATAGTTCTGTGCCACATTCCACATCATTAGGACTGTTTTCTTAACCATCCCCTTCCCTCTCCAGGATAAAAGCCTACTGATATCTCAGCCTCTCATTTTGCCTTTCTGTAAATCCATCCTCATAGCTGCTAGGGGTGGTCTTTTTTAAAATGTGGACTTACAAAGCACATCCCTACACAATATGCTTCACCTTGGAATGGTACAGCAAATTTTTCACAAGATTCTCCTTACTTTATTGGTCTCATCTTTTACTGTTTCCTTTCTCTCATGCATGATCTAACCATTCCAACTACCTCTGCATGAATCAGAACATTTTATCAACACAGGTTCTTCTCTTCTAGACCTAGAAAATTGCCCTTTTCTGGGTAGCTTCCCAAAATGAATATGTCTTCTCATAGATCTTGTGCCTTATTACCCTGAATGTCTCCAGGTGGGGATGGCTTCTCAGCACAAAGTCTGAGCCCTCCTTCACTGGGCTGACAAGCAACCTTAAAGGGATAAATTGGAAAAGTCACAACTCATGGGACTGCAAAATCCCGGCTTCCCTTGTGGCTCAGCTGGTAAAGAATCACCTGCAATGCGGGATAATTGGGTTTGAGCCCTGGGTTTGGAAGATCCCTTGGAGAAGGAAAAGGCTACCCACTCCAGTATTCTGGCCTGGAGAATTCCATGGACTGTATAGTCCATGGGGTTGCAAAGAGTCAGACACGAACTGAGCGACCTTCACTTTCACTTTCAAACCAACAAATGTATCAGCAAATTCACTGGCAGCCTTTTCTGTTGTCGAGTTTCTCCTTGATCCCATTCTGTTCTTAGTCATTCTATATTGAATTCAAATTAATAATTTATATCTTTGCAATGAACCACATTTAAAGAAACTTCTTTTTTGAAAACTGATTAATTTTCATCTTTAAAAGATATTGCATTTGCATTTAGTTAGAGTGATGAGTGCTTCATAGGTGGCTCAGTGGTAAAGAACTTGCCTGGCTTGTGATCCTGTTCCTGTTTGAAGTCAGCAACATTGGGCTAAGTCTTCTTACACATTGATGCCTCTATGATTCTCTCTCTGTTGACTCCTTTTTTTCACTTACAAGAACCTTTATGATTACCTTGTAACCACTGAAATAATCCAGGATAATCTATTTTAAGGTCATCTGATTAGCAACCTTTGTTCCGTTTGTAAACTTAATTTTCCTTTGCCATATAGCCAAAAATATTGACATTCTAGGGATATGGACAGTATTCCTCTTACCACAGCCTCTCTTTTTAGGTTTTTCCAGTATTTTCTTGAGTATTTTCAGTAGGGATATCATGTATGCTGCTTCATTTTATTGTACATCAATGCACAGCACACAATATCTATTTGTTCCTTTATAGGTAGTGTTAATATTAATCATTTGCTGATAATAGATCAGCCACTGTAATGTTAATAGATTTTGCTAATGTTAGTGATTTTGTTAATAGATAAGTTAATGCTGATAATAGATTTTGCCACTGTAATGTTACTTATTAATAGTAATAACTACCCTTGTGAGATTATGTTATATCCCTTCTCCAGGGGATTTTCCTGATCCAGGGATTGAACCCAGGTCTCCTGAATTGCAGGAGGATTCTTTACTGCCTGAGCCACCAGGCAAGGCCAAGGTCTTTATAATCTACTACTAACATTATTTTGATACTCTAACCTATAAGTTTTTATTTCTTTTTTACTATATCACTATCATTCCTTGGTCATTTCTTTACTTTCTTACAAAACAAAATTTTTCAGACTTTTGTCTCTACCCCAGACCTAGAATCAGCCCTTTCTTCAATGATTTCTTAATTGGAGAGTAATACCTGAAGAACAAGTAGGAACTAGAAGAGCTCATTGATACTGGAGTGTCATATGCCCCAGGCTCTTTTGATGGAAAATCAGAAAATGAATATGTATCTATGCATATATGCTGATAACCATGAAATCAGTACTTACAATTTCACTGCAAAACTACAGAGGTCACACTGCCTTTACACACTTCCAAATTTATGGTTTCCTTGCTGGACTGAGAAATAGAACTCCCATTATTTCAATCCTCTTGAGTGCAGCCAATCTTTCACTGATGCGGGGCTCCCACACTTCGCAAGGGTGGCTCCTATGCTGACTTAAGCCTGCCTTGCCCAGGGCTGCCTACCTCACCCAGGGCTGCCTACCTCATTTGAGTTTGCATCAGGGAACGTTGACAATGGAAGAAAGGAGGGAAGCAAGGAGAGAGGAAGGTAGAATGATGTAAGTGGTAAATGCTGTTTAAAGAGAGGGAGGGGGAATAAAAGAGGAACAAGAACAATCAGTCTTGCTTTTGGGAGAGCTGTTTGTAAATGTCTATTGATTTTTATAAATGTTTACTTAGAAATAATTTCAAACTTACAGAAATATTGCAACAATAACAGTAGTACAAAGAATACTTATATATCATTTACTAGATTTACCTTTTATAAATATTTTACAATATTTGTTTTTTTATCTTCTCTATATGGCACATGAGTGCAAACAAATTCATCTATATAAGCATATATGTATTTGATATACACATTTGTATACAATCTGTGTATATACACACACTTTTTCTAAATCATTTGAAAGTTTTATATACCATAGACATTTATTTTCTGAATATTTGAATGTATATTTTCTCAAAATAAGAATATTGCCTTGCATAACCCTAGTACAGTTATTGGTATGAAAAAATGTAACATTGATACTTTTTTGTCTAATTGACTATGTGTACTCCAGATTTGTCACTTTGTCAATAATACCTTTTATAACATTTTTAAAATTCAGTACAGAATCAGAATTCTGTCTAGAATCAGAATCAGGTATTACAATTAATTGTCATGTCTCTTTAGTCTCCTTTAATCTGAACTATTTCCAACGCCTTTCTTTGTCATTTGACATTTGTCATTTGACATTGACATTTGTGAAGAATATAGTTCTTCTAACTTTTTAGTGTGTGTGCTTAGTTGCAGTCTTATCTGACTCTTTGTGATCCCATGGACTGTAGCCTGCCAGGCTTCCCTGTTCAAGGAATTTTCCAGGCAAGAATACTGGGATGAATTGCTATTTCCTTATCTAGGGGATCTTTCTGACCAAGGATTGAACCTGTAGTTCCTGCATCTCCTGCATTTGTAGGCGAATTCTTTACCACCATGCCACCTGGAAAGCCACCTATCTTTCTAGTACATTATATTTTTTTATTAAAATATACATTCCTTTAGACATAGCTAATTGACTTCTCATAAATATATTTTGTGTGAAAATATTTCCACATGTATAGAAAAATATATTAATAATTGTGTAAATTTCAATACTTTAAAACATCAAAAGCAATCTTATATCTACTAAGAATTAGTTATACTCTAATAACACACGATGATGTGTCACACAATAAAACTCAATGTTTTGCTATGGAAAGATGTGCCTGATTTATCATTACTGAGAGAAAAATAAGTGATATAAAAGTGTGATTAGTACTATAATCACATACCTACCCTACCTATTATTTGAAAAGACCCTGATGTTCAACTTCCCTGGTGGCTCAAAGGGTAAAGCGTCTGTCTACAATGGGGGAGACCTGGGTTCGATCCCTGGGTCAGGAAGATCCCCTGGAGAATGAAATGGCAATCCATTCCAGTACTATTGCCTGGAAAATCCCATGGACAGAGGAGCCTGGTAGGCTACAGTCCATGGGGTGGCAAAGAGTCGGACACGACTGAGCGATTTCACTTTCACTTTCATTTTCTGATGTTCATTAGAGAAAATGAAAAGACTCATTTGAAAAGACCCTGATACTGGGAAAGATTGAAGACCCTGATACTGGGAAAGAAGGGGATGACAGAGGACGAGATGGTTGGATGGCATCATTGACTCAATGGACATGAGTTCGAGGAAGCTCTGGGAGATGGTGAAGGACAGGGAAGCTTAGCGTGCTCCAGTCCAGGGTCGCAAACAGTCGGACATAACTGACTGACTGAACAACAACCCTATCTATGTGGTATATCTTACCAATGTGGTATAGGTGTTGGCTGCTTTTATAAATACTATGACTGAACTACATTTCAAACAACTTTATATTAGTATTATTTTGTTCTAAATACTATTTCATATCAAACACACAAATGAAGAATATTTTTCAAATTACATTTTAATTCCAATCTAAATAATTAAAACTTCTCATTAAAAACTTTAGAAATGTTACTACTTAGCAGTTTTCTGACATTAGACACCTCTAAGAATTTTAGTGACATCTAAAAATATTAATATTATCATAACCTCAAGTATTTCATTCAACATAGGATTTCTGATAGTAATTCTTCTTAAAAATTCAGAAAAAAAATTGTATTCACGAGTGTTTTGGAATATGTAAGGTTATTATTAATTAATCTAACTGATAATTTTTGATAACATGTCCAGTATATAGTGCAAATTGCATGCTGAAGATAAATGTCTATGTGCTAAATGTTAAAACAATATATAAAAGCTATCTTTTGAATCAACTTACAGATATTCAGCAAAGAAAGCCCCATGTAGAAATGCCCTCTATGTAATCAAGAAACACGTCAATCCCCACCCCCCAGAAAGAGTCATGCAATAGGCAGCAGAATATTGTTGCTAATTGGTGTATGTTTTTCTTCTCAAAGTGAAAATTCTAACCTTTTACTTGACAGATGTTTGGGTAAAATGCCATGTAACATTTTGAGAGCTTATCTGTGCTCTTTACAGTTGTGTTTATGCTTCTACACATGCAGGAGCAAACAATGAAAAAGTAACCAAAAGTAAGACTGTGACCTACTTAGCTCTCTACAGATAATCATAAATCAAAAGCCAGTTACTTTCAAATATGTAAAATATTTAGTAGATAATCTAATAAAATATTGACCTAGAAAGCACATTTCTAAACATTTGGAGCACTTGAGAACAAATGACCTGTAGGATGATCAGAAAATTAGTAATTATAAACAAATACAATTCTAGATTATTACAAGCAACTGTATGCCAATAAAATGGAAAACTTGGAAGAAATGGACAAATTCTTAGAAAGAACTAGGAAGAAATAGAGAAAAGAAAAAAAAGCACAGATCAGTCACAAGTACTGAAACCGAGACCATGATTGGAAAATTGTCAAAACCAGAAGTCTAGGAGCAGATGGCTTCACAGGTGAATTCTATCAAATATTTAGAGAAGAACCAACACCTATCCACTTTAAACTGTTCCAAATGATTTCAGAGAAAGAAACACTCCCACAATCATTCTATGAGGCCAGCATTACCCTGATACTCAAACCAGACAAAGATACCACAAAAAGAAAATTACAGTCCAATAACACTGATGGACAGAGACACAAAATCCTCAATAAAATATTGGCAATCCTAATCCATCATATAACATAATTATACACCATGATAAAGTGGGATTTATCCCAGTGATGCAAGGATTTTTAATATCTGGAAATCAATCAATGTGATACATCACATAAACAAATTAAATAATAAAAATCATATGATGATCTCAACAGATGCAGAAAAAGATTTTGACAAAGTTCAATACCCATTTATGAGAAAAGCTCTCCAGATTGGGCATAGAGGGAACATGCTGCTACTGCTGCTAAGTCGCTTCAGTTGTGTCGACTCTGCGTGACTCCATAGACAGCAGCCCACCAGGCTCCCCCGTCCCTGGGAGTCTCCAGGCATGAACACTGGAATGGGTTGCCATTTCCTTCTCCAATGCATGAAAGTGAAAAGTGAAAGTGAAGTTGCTCAGTCTCAACCTACTCTTAGCAACCCCATGGACTGCAGCCCACAAGGCTCCTCTGTCCATGGGATTTTCCAGGCAAGAGTACTGGAGTGGGGTGCCATTGCCTTCTCTGAGAGGGAACATATCTCAACATAATAAAGGCCATATACAACAAACATACAGCTAACATACTTAACAGTGAAAAGCCAAAAGCAATTCCTCTAAGATCAGGAACAAATCAAGGATGTCCACTATTATTATTTATTCAACATAGTTTTGGAATTCCTAGCTATGGCAATCAGAAATGAAAAATAAATAGTAGGAATCCAAATTGGAAAAGAAGAAGTTAAACTGTCACTGTTTTCAGATAACATACTATACATCAAAAATCCTAAAGGTGTTACCACAACACCACTAGGGCTCATCAATGAATTTGATAGTTTCAAGTTACAAAATTAATACACAGAAATCTATTGGATTTCTATACTCACAACAAAAGATCAAAAGATAAGTATAAGAAACAATCCCATTTACCATCACATCAAAAAAAAAAAAAAAACTAGAAATAAAGCTTTCAAAGGCATGGTGATGAAAGAAATCAAAGACAACATAAACAGATGGAAAGATATGTTCTTGGATTGGAAGAATCAATACTGTCAAAATAACTACTATAAAAGGCAATCTTAGGTACAGACACAATGCCATCCCTATCAAATTTCCAATGGCATTTTTCACAAAACTAGAACAAAAAAAATCTTAAAATGTGTATGAAGGCACAAAAGACTCTGAATAGTCAAAGCAATCTTGAGAAAGAAAATGGAGCTGGAGAAATCAGGCTCACAGATTTCAGACTATATGACAAAGCTATAGTAATCAAAACAGTATGGCGCTGGCACAAAAATAGAAATATAAAACAGTGAAACAGGACCAAAAGCCCAGAAATAAACCCACATACCTATGGTCAATTAATCTATGACAAAGTAATAAAGACTATAAAATGGGGGAAAGACAGTCTCTTCAACAAATAGTGCTGGGGAAACTGGACAGCTACACATAAAAATGAAGTTAGAACATTCTTTAACATCATACACACAAAAACGAGCTCAAAATGAATTAAAGACCTAACTAGGAGACCAGATAGTATAAAACTTTTAGAGGAAAACAGAGGCAGAACTCTCTCTGACATAAATAACAACAATATCTTTTTCAATCAGGCTTTTAGAGTAATGGAAATAAATGGGAACTGATTCAACTCACAAGCTTTTGCACAATTAAACAAAACACCAACAAAACTAAAAAACAGCCCACCAAATGGGAGAAAGTCTTTGCAAATGTCGTGACTAACAAGGATTAGTCTCCAGAATTTACCAACAGCTCATGCAGATTTATATCACCAAAAGAAGCAATTAAAATTAAAAGATGGGCAGAAGACCTAAATAGACATTTCTTCAAAGAATAATACAGATGGCTAAGAAGCACATGAAAAGATGTTCAGCATTGTTAATTATTAGAGAATTACAAATAAAAACTGCAGTCAGATATTACCTTACACCAGTCAGAATGGCTATCATCAAAAAATCCACAAACAATAAATGCTAGAGAGGGTGTGGGGAGAAGAGAACCCTTTTATAGGGTTGGTGGGAATGTAAATTGGTGACACCACTATGGAAAACAATATGGAAGTTCCTTAGAAACTAAAAGTAGAGCTATGTATGATCCTGCAATCTGACTTCCGGGCTTATGGTCAGAGAGAAAAGCATGGTCTAAAAGGATACATGCACTCCAGTGTTCATTGCAGCACTGCTTACAGTAGCCAAGAGGTGGAAGCAACCTAAATGTCCATTGACAGAAGAATTAATAAAGAAGATATAGTACATATTCAGGGCTTCCCAGGTGGCTCAGTGGTTAAAGAATCTGACTGCAATGCGGGAGATGCTGGAGATACAGGTGTGATTCCTGGGTTGGGAAGATCCCCTGGAGGAAGACATGGCAACCCAATCCAATATTCTTGCCTGGAGAATCCCATGGACAGAGGAGTCTGGTGGCTACAGTCTAGAGGTTGCAGAGTCTGACACGACTGAAGACACTGAGCACAACACAAAACAGCATATATACACAATGGAATATTACACAGCCATTAAAAAGAATGAAATAACGCCATGTTCAGTGACATGGGTGGATTTAGAGATTGTTATATTGAGTTACCGCACAATTGCACTCATCTCACGTGCTAGTAAAGTAATGCTCAAAATTCTCCAAGCCAGCCTTCAGTAATACGTGAACCATGAACTTCCAGATGTTCAAACTGGTTTTAGAAAAGGCAGAAGAACCAGAGATCAAATTGCCAACATCCGCTGGATCATGGAAAAAGCAAGAGAGACCCAGAAAAACATCTACTTCTGCTTTATTGACTATGCCAAAGCCTTTGACTGTGTGGATCACAATAAACTGTGGACGATTCTGAAAGAGATGGGAATACCAGACCACCTGACCTGCCTCTTGAGAAACCTGTATGCAGGTCAGGAAGCAACAGTTAGAACTGGACATGGAACAACAGACTGGTTCCAAATAGGAAAAGCAGTACATCAAGGCTCTATATTATCACCCTACTTATTTAACTTATATGCAGAGTACATCATGAGAAACGCTGGACTGGAAGAAACACAAGCTGGAATTAAGATTGCCAGGAGAAATATCAATAACCTCAAATATGCAGATGACACCACCCTTATGGCAGAAAGTGAAGAGGAACTAGAAAGCCTCTTGATGAAAGTGAAAGTGGAGAGTGAAAAATCTGGCTTAAAGCTCAGAGATAGTGAATTTGAGACTGACATTTACACATTGGTATGGCCAACAAGGGCCTACTGCATAATACATGGAGCACTGCTCAATACTATGTAACAACTGGGAAAATAATTTGAAAAAGAATAGATACATGAAGATGTATAACTGAGGCACTTTACTGTACACCTGAAACTAATACAATATTGTTAAATCAACTCTGCTGCTGCTACTAAGTCGCTTCAGTCATGTCCGACTCTGTGCGACCCCAACTATACTGTTATACAAAATAATAATAAATTTTAAAAATACAATTCTGTGTTTTTAACAGAATATCAAATATCGGGTCCCCAAAAATTTGGGAAGAAGGAACATCAGATACTTTATTAGTATTTCTGAGATGATAAAATTTAGTCTCTGAGAAGTTAACAGATTTGCTTACTGGACCAGATGAAGCTAGTCTCCCAGTAACATTTTCAATATCATTAGTGAAGCAGTCTATGCTGAACAGTCCACCCGACCCCACACCAATGCTGTTAGAAACTTTTAGGCACAGTTAAGACTGCCAATGACTCTGTGTAATTTATTATTAAATATGGTTATATTTATGAATGAGTGTTTTGCTGAATAAATTTATTGGTTAAAGCTTTTGTTGAAAATGCCAAGACCACATCAAGTGATTATTGTTGTTTAATTCTTGTGTCATAAATACCTTCACCCCAAAAAGATGAATAAGTGTATTCAACAGGAATGAAATGCAGATAACTGAATATTAATGATTTAATTCTCACTTTTTTAAGGAAAATAATTTATTTATTTTTTTTTGGAAAATAATTTATTAATGTGGCACTCATCTAATTGATTCATTAAAAGAAATCTATCAAGTCTTAGACCTTACACAAATAGCAATACTGAGTCATAGCAAGTAGGATGCCTTATTTGAAAACTTAAGCTACATAAATAACAGTGAAAAGTATTGATTTTTTTCACTTTGAAATCTTATGTTACAGTATACCAAATCAAGGGTTCTTATTTCATGTTCATATATATTAATTCTTCTCTTTAACATTGACTGGTTTCCCAACAATGCACTAAAATAAAACAGAATATTAGTCAAG
Organism: Bison bison bison; assembly: GCF_000754665.1. Classification (NCBI taxonomy): domain Eukaryota; kingdom Metazoa; phylum Chordata; class Mammalia; order Artiodactyla; family Bovidae; genus Bison; species Bison bison. The sequence continues at coordinate 1,059,873 of NW_011494929.1, forward strand.
GGCCTACCCCAAGGATGCTGCTTTTCTACTTAGAGAAAAAATTATTTATGATGAATGCAACAATAGAAAACAAGAGAAAGTAATTACTAGCAGTCAGTTGTTTCCTGTAGAATTCTAGTGTTTCAGGAAACTGAATAATTTATGCAAGGAAAAGACTTGCCAGGTGAGAAGAACAAAAGCAAACATGGAAATTAACATTGCTTATATGAACAAGGGTACATGCTCAGTCACTTCAGTTGTGTCTGACTCTTTGCCACCCTATGGACTATAGCCCACCAGACTTCTCCATCCATGGGATTCTCCAGGTTAGAATGCCGGAGTGGGTTGCCATACTCTCCTCCAGGGGATCTTCCTAACCCAAGAACCAATCTCGTGTCTCCTGCATTGTAGGCAGATTCTTGACCCCTGAGTCGCTCATTGGTGATGGACAGGGAGGCCTGGCTTGCTGCGATTCATGGGGTCGCAGAGTCGGGCACGACTGAGCGACTGAACTGAACTGAACTGATGTATATACAAGTTTTGAGAAAGTGGTAATATTGTATATACTGCTTTATTAAATGCTGTTTAATGTAAATTTCTGAGCTGTTGCATTTCATTACTTTTTCTTATATTAACTTTGGAGTAGAATGCTAACATACAGCTGTTCTGTAACTTATTTATCCAACCTCTTTGTGTAAAGCCCTGTGGCAAAATGCCCCTCCCAAAGATGTCCACATTCTAATCCCTGGAATCTGCAAATATGTTGCAGCATATGGAAAGGGAGACTTCACTGGTGTAAATAAGGTTGTGCTTAGTTGCTCAGTTGTGTCTGGCTCTTTGCGACCCTTTGGACTGTAGCCCACCAGGCTCCTCTGTCCATGGAATTCTCCAGGCGAGAATACTGGAGTGAGTTGACATTCCCTTCTCCAAAGGATCTTCCAGACCCAATGATGGAACCCTGGTCTCCTGCATTGCAGACGGATTGTTTACCATCTGAGCCATCAGGGAGGCCCATAAATAAGGTTACAGACTTCCATTTGGGGAGATTGCCTGAGTTATTTGAGTGGACTCAATCTAACAGCATGAGCCTTTAGAAGCAGAGGATTTTCTCCAGTTGGAGGCAAAGAGATGTACAGATAGGGAAGTCGGAGAGGTTCAAAGCCTGAGAAGAAATGGGCTCTGCTGCTTTGAAAATGGAGAGGACAATGTGACGAGCAATGCAGACAGTCTTAGGAGACTGAGGGAGACTCCTGGCCGAAAAGCGGAAATCTCATTCTTCTGGTCACATAGATGTGAATTTGGCCAATAATACTGAATCACAGACAGATGAATTTTCTTGTCTGCGTTGTTAACTATTATAATTCCAGGACCTAAAATGTACATCTCATTTACTAAATCGGTGAATGAATTATATTTCTGCATGTGTAGATTGTTCTTTAACATCACTTGTACAGTGCTTTGTTTTGTTTTTTCTTTTTTTTTGGTCTCATGTGATGATTCCATTTTTCTTGATTTGAAGGAGCCAGTTCTGTATTAAATGTGTAGTATTGTTAGGATGAGAAATTTAGAAGAAAAATCTATCTTGTAGGAGAAAAAAAAATGCCCTAGAGTCAGTTACTAGAAATAATATTTTTTTTAAAAAATCATTTGGTAAAATCAGGAAACAAATTGTTCAGCTAACCTCAAATAAAGAGAAACAAAATAAGGAGAAGAAATGTGCATAACTGTGGACATTGCACTTTTAGTCTAATACAGGAGAAAAGAAAAGAGAAGGTAGGACTCTGAGTATATGGAGTCAAGGTTTATTTAAGACTGAAATGTCATTGGCTGGCTACAGGGAGGAATGTAGAATGAGTCTACATAATAAAGGCAGTCATGAGAGGAGAAATGTGCATTATTTATAAAAATCTTAAATTGAGTCCAAATGCTAAGGAGCTTCTGGGATAATGTAGAGCTCTATTTTCTACTATGGTTTAGCTCTGATATTTGCCTACGGGTCAAGGAATTCAACTTCCATGTTGTCTTGCTCCTCTTCCCATCAGCTTGCTCTCTGAAAATGTCGCTTATCCTACATAGTAGAAACCCACCCCTGGGACCAGTGGGCTTGGGACTTGAACAAATGTAGCAACTGCTGCTCATTTGCTCCCTCTGCCCACAGGGTGGAGCCCACACAGAGCTGCACTGGGGGGCGTCACTTGGAGATAACACAACAATAATTCTTACCATCCTTGAAATTCAAAAATTAAAGGACTATTTTTGACTTGACTTTTACAGTTCACCTGGTAGTCAATAAAGTATTTCAATTAATAAAACTGGTTATTTGTTTAGCCCCAAAACCTTTTCCCTCTTATTTTCAAGGTTATTGATCTTCCTCATTTTCCCATTCTATTCTTTGTCTCTTTTACAATTTCTGTTATTTATTATTGTGTTTTGTTAACGGATACCCTGCACCTGTCATTGTATTTGTTTTTTCTCAGTTAATTTCTCTACATTGGCTTCTTTCCTCTGAATTACAGAAAGGAAAAAAAAAAAAGCTGATTTTTTTCATATAGTTCTGTACTTTTTTTTTCCAGTATTCTTTCTGCTGTTGACCGAACCTACTGTAGTTTTACAAATTGCAGTCATGACTTTTCAAATGTTGTACTATTTCCTTTACATGGCTTCTTCTTCAAATATCTTGGATTCACTATAACCAAACATATTTTTGAGAATATGAACCAAAATTTTGGAAAGACTTTCTGCTTTAATTCCACTTCACAAGAGAATATATGCTTCCTGAATGTGGTTCTGAAACTCCCCTCCGCACCTATCTTTAAGAATGATACATTTACCTAGTTGATCTTCACAGAGGGTAAAGACAGGTAGACAGCTCCCTATGAGACTGTGCAGATTTTGATCAGATCCAGACAAAAGCAAAGGCTCAGTCATCTGCTGCAATTCTCAGAACTACTGATAAAATATGCAACCACTCTCTCCCCACCACCTGCTCTTGCAGCTTTTTCTCTCCAGTGGGCATGATATTTATATTTTTCCAAATCTCTGCCTCTTACACCCAGGTAAGTGACTCTGGGAAGCTAAGATTTCAGAAGTTTCCTTCCATCTAGTTCCATCTCAACTGTATCCACAAAACATTCTTTGTTATTCAATTATGTCATTGTTGCCTTTTTCACAAGATGCACACTTTTATTTTTCCCTTATTTTTCTAATGATATTGTCAATCATAATTTACCAAGATTTGAGGCAAAGGAGGAATAGGTGACATCCACACATGTCATCAATTCACTTTGAAACTAATATTTCCAATTAAACAAAATTTTAGACTTGGATTAATCAGAAATATTTCCCCCTCTGAATGTATGCATGCATCTCAAAGTACTTTGATTTTCTTTTCTCAAATGCTTTCACTCTTGACTGAAACAACTTGGAGGGATACACTATACTATCCACAGTGCTTAAGAGTCTTCTAATCTGGAGTCCATGGAGCACAAGGAATTCTATGGGTTGCATCTTTATAAATGCTCCCTTACAAACTATGTACTATTTTCTATGTATGTTTTTATATGAAATGTGTTGGAAATTGGTTCTAAAGCATTCAGCAAATTCCTGAAAAGGTCCATAACTTAACAATCTAGTGACCACTTTTAGCATATTGCTAATTTATATTTGTTGAAATGGCTGAGTCATAAAATAAACATTTAAATCTTCACCATGAGTATGTCCTTCTCCAATTGCTTTTGTCTGTTCACAGTAACAGGGCCCTTTTTCTCTAACTAGGCAGAATTATATGTCCATCTTTCAGCGGTCACAGTGAGGAAGATTTCTGTATCTCAACGGTCTTTTGGCTGCTAAACCTGAGTACTAAAATGAAGAGGCTGCTCCCTGCGTAATCTTTTACTTCCCTGCTGCTTGTGAGGATCCTTTGTAGCACAATAGTTACAATCAATTAAGCTTTCCACTGTATGTGAGGTTTCTGATCAAAGTACAGGAAGCTTTTTCTTTTAAAAAACTGATTTTTCAATTATTAAAATATATGTCATAAAGTGCAATGCATCACACAAATTCCTCTCATTTCTCTTAAAATTTTAATATTAGCAGAGCAAAGCTGCTTTTGTAACATCTTCTAAAAGAGTTATTTCAATATTTGTACACAGTTAGTATGCTAATGAAGTATATACAATTCCTAAAAGTATTTGTGAAAATATTTGTACAAACTGAATTTATAGATCACCATCAGATTTATTGGAAAGGGGTTCTGCAGCATTTAGCAGATTCTCAAAAGGATCCTTGTCACAAAAGAGTTTAATTAAAACTGTATGTTATTGATACACTTTCAGAATATTGTTCATTTATATTTGTATAAATGACTGAACAATGCAATAATTTTAAATTCTTTTTTATGCTTTCCTCTGGTTCATATGCCTCAATCAAATCATTTAGAATAAAAACAAAGATAATCCTAACTCATCTACTTAATATAGCCAATACATTTCAGGATTTAATTTGTCCATTTTCGAAGTTGAGCAGGCCAATATTTAAACAAGTACGCAAGCCTTAAAATTTCTTTTGTTTAATATTATATTTATGGTTGTCACATATCAAACTTACACTGCAGTAACTAATTTTTGTGAGAAATAAAGACACATTGCTCTTTTACCACCAAAGTTGGATTTAAGTTTTTCAGTATTTAATTAAAATACAATACTTCATTATATTTCTGTTTTAGTATTGGTAATTTATAAGTGACCATGGCCTTTTTTCTCTCATCTTTTCTAGAAACAGTTAACACTGACTTGGAAAGATGTGGACACTCTCTGAGATGCTGATGTTAGAAATTAGGTTTCAGCAGCTCTAAAAATCCATCCAGCCATAGTATTTTTAAAGATGATTCATTCCAGTGATTCCATTTATTTAACATTTAACATGATTTAAAAAACGTCATTTCATCACTTGAGAGCAGAAGTAATGTTATTAGATGTGTACTTGTTTGTGTATGTTTAGAAGGGAAAAGCTAAACAAAGTTTCTCTACCTAAAACAAAAGTCTGCTATTTCCAGTGTGACAGACAATAGCTGTTTAACAGTGCTTGGTTTTGAATTGAACTGCTCCGAATTTTTAAAAGATAAGAGGAAATAATATGTTTAGCTCACTGAAAAGAGGAATTTACATAAGTAGGACATAATTATCCAAGTAAGACCTTGTCACTGAGACTTGGGAGGGTTAATGATTATGATGATAATTAAAATGCAGAGGATTTGTAGAGTACTTATTTGCTTTCTGAAGAGCTCAGTGTACTTCTTATATATTCTATTCTTTTCATTGATCTCTGTGCGATAGCTATACGAAAGGATGTTTAAATACTTCAGAATAATGGAAAAAAACATCTGACCTGTTATTAATAATAAGTGATTATAAGCTTTTGGGTTTTGCCTTACCTGAAAGGCAGGACCTCCAATGACATAGCTTTTTGAAACATCATTTCAGGTCATCATAGCAAAACTGACTCTGAGGAAAGAGTGCCACCTACTGAATCAAATTGCTCCGGTTCCCTCCAAGGACTGGTCTGTCAGTTTTAGAATTCTCCTGACATGCTTAACTATAAGGTTTAAAATTGTCCTAACATGCTTAACTTAGCATGGGATTGTTGAACCATTCGTGAAATAATTATTTTTGTTTCCAGCTTCAGTCATTTTATTTTAACAAATCATCAGTTATATCTGTAAATTAACCATTTCATTCAAAACCTTTTTATTTGTTTTGAAAACTAGTATACAAAGAATGATTGAAGAAATCTATATTCTTTAACGCAGGGAATTTCCTAAACAAATGCCTGTCTTTTTATAGTTAACGTGGCCACAAGGGGGAGCTAGCATGCAATTTCTTATGGGGCAGGAGAGTGGCGGTTTCACAATTAACTGAACTCTTATTTCTGGCTAAGGCATAAGAAGATCTAAATAATGCCATTATAAATTTATGAAGTTCAAGATAACTTTTCTCACACTTACATTTTACACAATGTAATCCAACTCCCCTTTTTAATGTATGTTAATTAATACATTAAACACACTGTAACATGTTAGGGTGATGATTCCTATTTTCTGTATGAGCTCTCTCTCAGGTATTCTACACACAAGTACATGTACACATTTTGTTAAAACCACTTCAAATAGTTTGCAACTCTAAAACTTATATATAAAAAGTTTAAATTACCTCTTAAATTTAAGTTTCAATATTTTAAAATAAACAGACTAAAATGCATTCAAAAGTTGATCACTGGTGACTAATTTATGAATGTCCACTTCTGATTTATATGTATATAAAATAATGCATATATGTATATAAAATATGTAGCACCAGTTGGAAATTTACTTTATTATTGTGTGAATTTCAAATTACTAGAAATTCCAAGTTTTTGTAAGGTTAATCCTGTAATTTTAATTTGACTTCTCTTCGGGAACTTACTTCCTGTGTATAAGAGAAGGGTACTGTATGTGACTATATTATATTGTAACATAACATACATATCATGTAGAACGGATTCAATGTATATCATTTCCTGACAAATTTTTTATAGCAAGATTTAATCATTTTAATTAAAATGAGAAAAAAGTTAACATTCAATTTATCATACTGTTTATAGATATGCTTTACTGTTTTCTAATTTATTATAGAGGAGAAATTTAGTAATCAAACTGTTTCAATTATAAAATTTCTCTTGAAACTTAAAAATTATACTTAATATGTATTATTTTATTAAAATCATATTTTACTTATCTTTATTAACATTCATAAAGGAGAAAGATGTTTTAGTCATTGTTATACTAGTAGAATAAATTTGTTATTTATTAAAAGGGGAAGCTTTGATTAAAAGTTAGCAATTGATCAATGGCTGTATGTAGAGGTGAACCTCAAGTATTTCTAACAGACAATGGAACTGGAGCTAGCTATAAATAAAAAATTCACTTGTAAATTTAATATGATATGGAAATTTTTGATACTTGTTAAACCTAAAACAGTTTAGCTGTTAAAGTCATTTTTGAAAATTCTCTAATAAAAATATATGAAATCAGGTAATGAAATAATGGTAAAAATGACAGAAAAGGAAATAGTGGGAAGAGAATTTTTCAGTCATATAAACATTTGAAAATAGCAGCAGCAAAGATTTCTCTTAAGAACTGTATTTTATTGAATTCAAGAATGAAGCAAATAGGACAAGTTTTGGAAGAATTTTATAATTGCTGCCATTTTGACAACATGCATAAACTCTTGGAACTATAGCTATAACTAGTCAATATAAACATTAAAAAGAGTCTCTTGGAGGCAAAATTAAATATCTTTTGTAATTAAAAATCATGAATAATGATATTTAATTATTGATTTAACATAGCAGTATTAATCACCCTTTATCAGCCTATAAAAATAGACCTTAATATTTGTTTGAAGCTTTCCAACCTAATCAATTTATTTTAAAACTCACCTACAATACATTATCTTATTAATTAAATAATGCTATGTCTATGTGAGTATTTCTCAGTACTCTTTCTTAATGAGGCATCATGCATATATATTTTGTTTGAATCACACAAAAGCTTTGGATGTTCAATATATGTGATAATAAAAGAAGAGTACATGGGGCTTCCGCAGTGGCTCAGCAGTGAGGAATCGGCCTGCAATGAAGAAGATGCAGGTTCGATCCCTGGGTCAGGAAGATCCACTGGAGAAGGAAATGGCAACCCACTCCAGTAGTCTTGCCAGGAAAATTCCATGGATAGAGGAGCCTGGCGGGCTATACAGTCCACGGGGTCACAAAAGAGTCAGACATGACTTAAGGATTAAACAACAACAAAAGAATAATATGATTTTGATTTAAGGTTAAGACTATCAATTGTAATTTCAAATCATGATTATCAACCAGTCTTTTCTTGAGAAATATGAGATTCTAGATATCATGAGTTATGCTCAACTTTATGATCCTCTGGATTTCTTATTAAATCTCATATGTTCATAGCCTCCTATGGTATAAAAACCAATAGGATCTTTGAAATGTTAACAATACTTACATAATCTCTTTTTGTTTAAATTGAAGTCAATATTTTAAGAATAGTTAAAAAGAATTTATTCAAAACGATATTCAAAACAAAAAAATAATGTTTAGAAAAATAGAATTTGTGTTACAAATTAGGAGAGGAAATGGCAACCCAGTCCAGTATTCTTGCCTGGAGAATCCCATGGACGGAGGAGCCTGGTTGGGCTACAGTCCACCGGGTCGCAAAGAGTCGGACACGACTGAGCGACTTCACTCACTCATAGTTTTAAAAACTGTATCTGGTTAAAGGGAAGTCAAACAATGGGAAATATCATTTGATTCAATTTCCTATAAAAATGAAATAGCGATGAGACAAAGATTAGACTTAAGGGCTCCCCTAGTGGCTCAGCGGTAAAGAACTTAGCAACTAAGACAAAAAGAAGATACCTGATACGCAGTAGTTTTGTTTTGCTCCCCTTGATTGAAACCCTGGGGTAGTCACCATAAGCATGGTAGTTCTCTTTCCGTACACTAGGGGGAGGTGTGACACAATTACTCTGGAGGGGTGATGGGCAAGTTGGTGTCTATGAGGATGTGCTGGTCTTTCTGAGACATTGTGGGTTTCCTCTCATTTGGATAATAAAACATCAAATTAAGAATAATCAATAAATCATATTACCATTTCCTAGGAAGTTTTTATTCTCTTGTGTTTGCTTTATTGTAAACCTCAAGTAAGAATATTTTATGAGTTTCCTTGAATGAGTAAGAAATGCAAAAAAAAAAAAAAACGGATTTTTCATATTTAAAAAAAGTAATGATTAATAAAGGAATGTGTAACCTCTACTCTTGACGTAAGTTAGTGGATGCTTTTAAAGCCTCTACACCTCAGATTTCAAGACACACACGTTAGGATAGAGGTACTAACCCCTGCTTGAGAAATATTTCACAGGGCAATGTGGTTAGGCACCCACTTCGCAAAATAACCTAGCTTTCAACAAAGCTCTAGCTCTCCTGTCTAGCAAATGAATGTGCATGACAAACTACCTATTCACAAAATGCAAAGACATTTTAGGATTTGAAGGACTGGCTGTAAAGAATTCCTTTTTACATTTTTAAACTCTTAAAGATAGTCTTTTAAAGAACTGGTGAACTTTGGATCCAATCATCTGCAAATTCATACTATAGGTTATCTCATTGAATCCTCTGAGAAATAATAGCTCCTTTACCTGAATCTTTAAGCAATTATCCCAACAACAGTCATCAGAACTTTCTTGTAATTGGTCTGGATTTGATTTCTTTGAATCTTGAATGATTCATGTTACAGACTTGTGTGTTAGTCATTCACAATTTATAAATGGCAACTTTACTTTAGTATTTATGAATTGTGATCAATACTCTAGCAATCAAAACACTCACCTTTTCTATTTCAATACTTCAATTTTATTTTGCATTCTTAACTCTTTCCCAGAATGACTGGATCATGAACAAAGAAGTCCTCCCTTATGGATGTTTGTGATAATAGTTTGGGGAGAAAGAATCTCTGAGATTAGGACGTAAAGTTGTAGAAAAAGTAGATGAATCAGGAGTGTATTTGTGTGGGTGTTTGTTTATGTATGTGTGTGTGTGTGTGTGTGTAGTGGTGGTGGTGGTGGTGTTACTTAGAAAGTACAAATCTTACCAGATTTCCCACTGATCTGTCTTCATGTTTATGTTTCAGTTTCTACGCGTAGAGGCTTTGGCAAATACGGTCATCAACACCTACTTGGTCTTAAGGATACAGCATTCAAATTTCCACATGGAACTTCAATTGCAAGATCACGGTAAACAGAATACCTTGAAAACTATTATGCGTGAGTATATGGATGTCCGCTTTACTTTGAATCTGGGCTGAGATGCTGGCTACTGAAAAGGGTAAAGCTTTAAGTATTATTTAGCCAGATTTGGGTTTTAACAAGCTCCAAGCTTAAATTGCCCGTGAGCCTTTCTCCTTAAAGGAGAGGTGCTTTTTCCTCTGGGGAGACATGGCCTCTCTTTCATTCTGCTTTTCTTCTGAAGCACTTTCATAATCAAGTGACTTTCCTTGCCAGGGTACCGGGGGACCGCTGATATTTCTGAGGATGCAGAAAGTTACATATTGATTGCTGTTGCTCCAGGTTTGTTTGCAGCGGCGCGGGCAGAAGCGGGCGCGCCAGCACCCTCGCATTTACACACACACTGAAATACACAACACACACACCCTGCCTGAGAAACAAGTACACACCCCTCTGCACCTCATTTAGATGGGTACACGCGCAGCCGGAAGATCTACGTCTCCCTTGGTATGGGTGAATGTACGGCGCGTGCGTTCGTGTGTGTGTGTGAGAGAGAGAGAGGGAGAGAGAGAGAGAGCAGAAGCCCAACAGGAAGACCGCAGCTATCTTATTCTG
>NW_011494929.1:1070399-1073493 GCF_000754665.1 Bison bison bison
AGGAGGCGTTTCTCCCGGCAGTTTAAGACTCGGGGGACCCTGCGGCGAGGCCCGGGGCGCCCCCGCCGCGGCGAGCGCGGGGCTGGGCCAGCACGGCCGGGCCCCGTCTCGCGGCTCTGATCAATGGCTCTGAGGCGCCGGGGCCACAGGCCCCGCCCCCGTCGTCTGTCCGGCGCTCCCATTGGACGCGGGCCGGGGAGGCCGGGCCTGGCGCCTCGCGCTTATTGGCTGGCGGGGAATCAGTATCAATGTTTAAGCGGCGGCGTGAGGTGAATAGAGTCAGTCAGCGAGAGGCGCTGGGGAGAGAGCGGGGACTGCGAGCCCGGCGGATGCGGCAGCGGAGGGCGGCCGGGGGGACGCCGCTCCAACTGTTGAATTTTTACCTTTCCTTTCCATCGGTGCTGTGCCTGCGGACATGGATTTATTTGCTTTGAAATCCGCACGTCTTTCCCAGGCTGTGAGCTGATCCTGTCAGGCACCAGATTGAAAGAGACCACCCGTGACAGAAAAGGAGGAAAAAAAAAAAAAGCCTCCACAACGGACTGCACAATTAACTACGCACACCAGTCCTGGACTTTGTGAATAGAAAACACTGACAGGAAAATCGTGAACTGTGATGCGGAGCTAAGCTGTGAACAGTCTCTCTAATCCAGATTTTTTTTTTTCTCTTTTTTTCTCACCCAAGATTGAAAGATTTGGGGGTTCCTTTACGCCTTTATTTTTAAAATAAAAACACCTAGCAAAACAGACGCCTTGCTTTCCAGAGCCTCGGACTCCGGCAGAAAGAGGTAGAGTAAAAGTGCTGCTGGATTCAGCTTCACCTCCCTCCTCCCCTCCCTGCCTCTCTCTCGCTTTTTCTTTTTTCCCCCAAAACATGAATCTGGCTTTTCTTTCTGTAGAGTGAGTCAGAGAAAGCGTTAGGAAGAAGCCACAACTAATGTCTGTGAAGGGAGGACCATGAGGCGAGAGTGAATTCGATTCGTTCCGCTGTTTCTGACTCATCCGGCAGATCGGAACACCTGCATTTCTGGATGTGTCATTCCCGTTTGTCGAGGCGCCTCGAGAATCCGAGATAATGTGTAGACAGACCCGTGCCTAGCATCCCCTGGGCGGTAGCTCCCCGGGGCGGGTGCCCCGGCTGGACCGCCGCGGCGGCAGCTCTTAGTCCGCTGCCCTCGCGACTCGCCCAGAGAGACTGCGAGAGCGAGACTGCAGAATGCATCACGCCAAACCTTGATGTGTTCCTTTCATCCAACCCACTCCTACTATAGGAAAAAAAAAAAATTGAAGAAAAAAGAAAAAGCCCGCACTTTATTCGCTTCAAATATTCACCACTTTTATTCCTCGCCAAGGTTTTCCTTTCTAGATGAAGAGGACTGGGAGGCAGGGCCATTGGAAGGAGATGCTGAATAGAAAGAAAAGAGAGGCACTTGACAGCCCAACCCTCTGAATGCAGAGACTGTTTCCCTTCTAGCGAGAGACAGGGAGAGTGTGTGTGCGAGGACTGGGAGGGTGGCTCCCCCTTCCTTTTTATTCCGCCTCTCCCTCCCCCTTCAAATCTGCACATCCAACCATGAGTTGCCTGTTGATTTCCTTTCGCCTGGGAAGAAAAGCAAACTGGAATTAAACTGCAGGGAGAGAAGTCCTTGCTCGCGGGCAGAGAATGGGATGGTAGCGGCGGCTACTGGCTCAGCGTAAGAAATCAGAGTGCGTTCTACCAACAGAGGCGGAGATACATCTCTACATTTTCCTCCTCCCGACAGACTCCAACCGCAAACGCAGATCAGGCTGTGGCTTCCTCGACTTTGGGGAGAGCCTTTTCCGAGGAAGAGAGGGAGGAGCCTCGTGGAGGGAGGAAACTACAAATCCGGACACTAGTTCTTTGCGCTGCATTTCCTCCCCTCCCTTCGGCTGTTCGGAACGGAGAGAAGGAGGAAAAAAAAAATAATAATAAAGAAACACCCTTGGCTTGGAGATGCAGTCTGCCGCCACCGCTGCCTCAGCCGCCAATGCGAGATTAGATCTCTAAATGCAGCAAAACACTGCCTGAAAACAGACCAACCCGCGAAGCAAGCAGACATTTCACAAGGCTTCGGGGAAGCTTCAATATATCTGACTGTCTCTCTCTTCGTTGTTCCTCATTCCCATCAATTTCATCACTGAAGAAGAGAAACAAGTAAGGATTTCACTTTCTGATCTGCCTAGAGACACACCTCCCAGCTCCCTCCCCCACCCGATGTGAAGAGTATTCTGGAGGCAAAAAGCTGGAGTGGATTTGCAGCGCCCTAGCGGGAGTGAGGAAAACCTACGGATTCTTCAGCTCATTACCATCCTCCCCAGACGCGATTTCCTTCTTATCGCTGCTCTCATCGCTCAAGTTTGAGTCGCCCGAAGTCCAGGAGGGAGAGACAAAGCCCCGGGCTCGCCCCCAGCCGCAGGGAGCCTCCGCCTTGCTCAGTGTCCCTGCAGCTCCGCTGCACCGCTGCTCCCAGCCCAGTGCGGATGCTGTAGATCAACAGGTTCGGGGAACTTGAGCGGAATAAGGAGAGACCGCCGGGTGCCGCATCCCGGGAGCGGAAGGAAGAGAGGATCCAGAGACTTGTGGCTCGCGTCGGGCGCGGAAGCTGCGCCCGGAGCCCCAAGCTGGCGCGCACCCATCCGCTAGCCCCTCCAGTCCGGCTGCTTCTGCCAACACCCCGCCGGTCTGGGATGTATCTTTCCATCTGTTGCTGTTTCCTCCTATGGGCTCCTGCCCTGACGCTCAAAAACCTGAACTACTCAGTGCCGGAGGAGCAAGGGGCCGGCACGGTGATCGGCAACATCGGCAAGGATGCTCGACTGCAGCCCGGGCTTCCGCCCTCAGAGCGAGGCGGCGGTGGTGGCGGGCGAAGCAAGTCTAGCAGCTATCGGGTGCTGGAGAACTCGGCGCCGCACCTGCTGGACGTGGAAGCGGACAGCGGGCTCCTCTACACCAAGCAGCGCATTGACCGCGAGTCTTTGTGCCGCCACAACGCCAAGTGCCAGCTGTCCCTCGAGGTGTTCGCCAATGACAAGGAGATTTGTATGATCAAGGTAGAGATTCAGGACATCAACG